>NC_057807.1:172109380-172409380 GCF_018294505.1 Triticum aestivum | reverse complement strand
AATCGATGAAAGACCTCGGTGAAGCTACTTACATATTGGGCATCAAGATCTATAGAGATAGATCAAGACGCTTAATTGGACTTTCACAAAGTACATACCTTGATAAAGTTTTGAAAAAGTTCAGAATGGATCATGCAAAGAAAGGGTTCTTGCCTGTATTACAAGGTGTGAAGTTGAGTCAGACTCAATGCCCGACCACAGCAAAAGATAGAGAGAAAATGAAATATGTTCCCTATGCTTCAGCCATAGGCTCTATCATATATGCAATACTGTGTATCAGACCTGACGTATGCTTAGCAATAAGCTTGGCAGGTAGGTACTAAAGTAACCCAGGAGTGGATCACCGGACAGCGGTCAAGAATATCCTAAAATACCTAAAAAGGACTAAGGATATGTTTCTCGTTTATGGAGGTGACAAAGAGCTAGTCGTCAATGGTTACCTCGATGCAAGCTTTGACACTGATCCGGACGATTCTAAATCGCAAACCAAATACATGTTTATATTGAACGGTGAAGTTGTCAGTTGGTGCAGTTCTAAACAAAGCGTCGTGGCGGAATCTACATGCGAAGCGAAGTACATAGCTACTTCGGAAGCAGCAAATAAAGGAGTCTGGATGAAAGAGTTCATTTCCGATCTAGGTGTCATACCTAGTGCATCGGGACCAATGAAGATCTTCTGTGATAATACTGGTGCAATTGCCTTGGCAAAGGAATCCAGATTTCACAAGAGGACCAAGCACATCAAGAGACGCTTCAATTCCATCCGGGACCAAGTCCAGGTGGGAGACATAGAGATTTGCAAGATACATACGGATCTGAATGTTGCAGACACGTTGACTAAGCCTCTTCCATGAGCAAAACATGATCAGCACCAAGACTCCATGGGTGTTAAAATCATTAATGTGTAATCTAGATTATTGACTCTAGTGCAAGTGGGAGACTGAAGAAAATATGCCCTAAAGGCAATAATAAAGTTATTATTTATTTCCTCATATCATGATAAATGTTTATTATTCATGCTATAATTGTATTAACCGGAAACATGATACATGTGTGAATATATAGACAAACTTAATATCACTAGTATGCCTCTACTTGACTAGCTCATTAATAAAATATGGTTATGTTTCCTAACCATAGACATGTGTTGTCATTTGATTAACGGGATCACATCATTAGGAGAATGATGTGATTGACTTGACCCATTCCGTTAGCTTAGCACTTGATCATTTAGTATATTGCTATTGCTTTCTTCATGACTTATACAAGTTCCTATAACTATGAGATTATGCAACTCCCATTTATCGGAGGAACACTTTGTGTGCTACCAAACGTCACATCATAAATGGGTGATTATAAAGAAGCTTTACAGGTGTCTCCAAAGGTACATGTTGAGTTGGCGTATTTCGAGATTCGGTTTTGTCACTCCGATCGTCGGAGAGGTATCTATAGGCCCTCTCGGTAATGCACATCACTATAAGCCTTGCAAGCAATGTAGCTAATGAGTTAGTTACGGAATGATGTATTACGTAACGAGTAAAGAGACTTGCCAGTAACGAAATTAAACTAGGTATTGGATACCAACGATCGAATCTCAGGCAAGTAACATACCGATGACAAAGGGAACAACATATGTTGTTATGCGGTTTGACCGATAAAGATCTTCGTAGAATATGTAGGAGCCAATATGAGCATCCAGGTTCCGCTATTGGTTATTGACTGAAAACTGTTCTAAGTCATGTCTACATAGTTCTCGAACCTGTAGGGTCCGCGCGCTTAAGGTTTCGATGACAGTTATATTATGAGTTTATGAGTTTTGATGTACTGAAGTTTGTTCAGAGTCCCGGATGTGATCACGGACATGACGAGGAGTCTCGAAATGGTCGAGACATAAAGTTTGATATATTGGACGACTATATTCAGACACCGGAATAGTTCCGGGGGTTATCGGATATATATCGGAGTACCGGGGGTTATCGGACCCCCCCCCCCCCCCGGGAAGCTATTGGGCCTTATGGGCCTTAGTGGAAAGGAGGGAGGGAGGCCAGGAGGTGGCGCGCGGCCCCCCTTGCCCCAATCCGAATTGAGAAAGGGAAGGGGACGGTGACCCCCTTCTCCTTCCTTCTCCACCTCCTCCTTCCCCTTTCTCCTACTTGGAATAGGAAAGGGGGGGGGGGGCAAACCTACTTGGAGTAGGATTGCCCCCCTAGGGTGCGCCTCTCCCCTTGGCCGGCCCTCTCCTCCTCCCCCTTTATATACGGAGGAGAGGGCACCCCATAAACACAACAACAATTGACCATTGATCTCTTAGCCATGTGCGGTGCCCCTCCACCATAGTTCTCCTCGATAATATTGTAGCGGTGCTTAGGCAAAGCCCTGCGACGGTAGAACATCAAGATCGTCACCACGCCGTCGTGCTGACGAAACTCTTCCCCAACATTCTGCTGGATCGGAGTATGGGGAACATCATCGAGCTAAACGTGTGCAAGAACTCGGAGGTGCCGTAGTTTCGGTGCTTGATCGGTTGGGCCGTGAAGACGTACGACTACATCAACCGCGTTGTGCTAACGCTTCTGCTTTCGGTCTACGAGGGTACATGGACAACACTCTCCTCTCTCGTTGCTATGCATCACCATGATCTTGCGTGTGCGTAGGATTTTTTTTGAAATTACTATGTTTCCCAACAGGCGTGTCCCCACATTCCCGGCTACGCCTTCTCAAGTACTCCCAAGAAGATAACGGCAATAACAGACTGTGCCGACATTATAAACTTAATATTAGTAATTATTGGACATACATTTAACTTGCACATGAACTATGTAAAATCCAAAATTACTAATGCCAGCTTAATAAAATGACTCCGCGGTGTCGTACATGACAAACCAAAGATCATGCTTGGTACTATCTCAGGTAGCAACAAATAAGCTAAAAGAAGGGAAACTTAATAAAGGTGTTGAATCACATATAATTCATGTTGCCCTTGATAATGGATAAATCTACTCTTCCTAAATTAAACAATAGTGAAATTCCAGTAGCCTAAAGGCATGATTTGCACATATAGGATATAAGATCATATGATCAAGAACAGTAGCCATGTTTGATATAACAAACCTAGAACCTGCACTTCATATGTTAACCATTGTAGCTTCATCTAATAAAATTAGAACAATAACAGATCTTATGATCAAGAATGGTAGCCCTGTTCGATGGAAGGCAATCTATTCATGTGAAGAAGACATGGAGAAATAGCAACATGGATGCTACCCAACACGAGGCACTACTTTTTGATATAGCAGCACTGATTATAACGAACATGATTTATGAAATGAACAAAAGCTATTTCCCCCTAAAAAATAACTCTCACATTATTTTTAAGAGAAAAGCCTAAGAGTTATAAATTTAAAAAGTAGAACCATCGAAATTATTGATTTATAAACTGTCATATGCATCCAGTCAAGTACTTTAAGAGAAAGGCAAATAGCAAGAAACCAAAGCAGACCCCCGCCTTCTAAACAAGAGCTGGTCAGTAACTTCAGTGGTAGCAGATCATTGTTTGAGCAATATGACAAAAGCACTTACATGTGCCTAATCATCAAGCACATACATGATTAAAATATATAGTTGGATCATCAGATTTACTAAAAACTGGTTAGTACATCACATTTTTACCAATGTATAAATGAAAAAGACATGCAGGTTTTGTTTGGGGGTTTGAGATAGAATCAAGATTGAGTAGTACAGAGAAAAAAAAATCAGACTTTAGCGTAATATTACACAGGAGAAACACGAGACATTTATCATATGAACTGAAACATATTGCGAGCATTTTATTTTCCTTTAGACGTCGATTCTCCATACTTCATCTCTCCAAA
The DNA here is from genome assembly GCF_018294505.1 of Triticum aestivum. Classification (NCBI taxonomy): domain Eukaryota; kingdom Viridiplantae; phylum Streptophyta; class Magnoliopsida; order Poales; family Poaceae; genus Triticum; species Triticum aestivum. Next base: position 172,405,508 of record NC_057807.1, on the reverse strand, counting down.
CAAAAGTCCAATTTTAAGCCTGATATACCGTAAATTCATCATGTGATAGTGCAACTTATAAATCGTATGACTCATGTGATAGGGAAGCATTCATACACCCAAAAAACTAATTTAACATATGTGTGCTAAGAGCTATACTGTTTGTCGATATCTTTAAAACATTTTCAACAATGGGGCGTCCTGTTATATACCCCTCAACAAGTAAAAATAAGCAAATTAGGCGTCGAGACATCATACCTTCAGGAGCTGGGCAATGGAAACCTAATGGTGAAAGTACTCCATACGCGACCTTGTCGTCCGAAACTCATATAATACTTCTATCAAATTGTCAATCATTTCTCTGTAATGTTCCACATTCAATGTCTTGTCACTAATAAGTAAATAGACATTCGTCAGACTACTTCAATCAGATTAGGGAATCAACTAATAACTACCGACTATCAACTAATAAATTCACTCCCTCAAGCCAGAGAAGAAACATAAAAGAAACAGGTGAGCCTCCTTGACAATCGTGGCAGCAACCACCAAACCCTTATAGGATCGATCAGATTGTTTATTTCCCTAAGGGTTCAACAAAACCAGGGTGCTTTTATTTGAATGTTGAAATATAGTCAAACAATGGGAAAATATGCTAGCTAATCCAGACATACATTTCTATTGACATGAGACTCTTATCAATCTTTTTATGCAGCAACTATGTTGAACATTCTCTGAAACTTATGCAGCAACTATATTAAACATTCTCTAAAACTGATACAACTATCTAGAAATATTTTTTATGCAACTACTATATTTTCCATTCTCTAGCGCGAACCACTTCATAGAAATTCCTTCAGAATGCCTCTAACTATCATGTGTATACCAATTGGTTCTTTCTATACCCAGCATTGTGCGGCTAGCCATCTCCTTGATGCACACTTGACTAAACCAAACACCTTAAACCTAAGATTATGAGTCATCATTATTAGGTCATGCATGCATATCTAAACTGAACTGACAAGTTATCCCATCGTCTACTAACCAAGCAACACCACAACGGCTTAATCTCCCAAGGGCAAAAATATGCAGTCCAGAGCACACAAATGAACAATATGGCAGTAACCCTATACAATTTGCTATTTCCCCAGCGTAATGATCACCCTCCTACTGCAAGCCTTTATCTACAACTCTAAATTCCCTGGCAAGTGGCAACACTAAGAACAAACCAGTTTCTAGCAGCACCAAGATGAAACAAAAGATAAGGATGTTTACTGATTGCATAGGCATTTCATTGAACATCTTGCAAGCAAGCAAGGGAAAAGTCACCCCACCTTTCAAGGCAAGAAACTGTAGGAATGGGAATGCAAACCCAACAATAAACTCATTGTTGAATTATGGAAGAGTATCAATGGAAAATACCTTTTTCGCCAGTTTGTCAGTGACTTTTGTACCAACGCCTTTTCCATTCACTGGCCTCTCATCCTAATACCTCAGATATACCTGCATTCAATTAAATAAAAGAGCAATGGCATCTGATGGTTACACAGGGAACTAAAAAACAAAGTAAACAAGGATAAATCCATACAAAATAATGATGAAAGAACTCATCTACGGTGTCTTTCAAGGAAACTTTGAAATGATTTGTAACAAGCTGTATTGTGTCCCCTTTCTTCCAGCCATTGCAACGGCATGAATAGCAAGCCGGAAAGGAACCAGAAAAGGAAGGAATCGAGGGCATAAATCAACCCCAAATTAGACCACCCAGCAGAGAAATCCACCATTGTTTTCACCACAAAATCAGAGCAGGCAACGCCTTTTCCATCCACTGGCCTCTCATCCTAATACCTCAGATATACCTGCATTCAACTAAATAAAAGAGCAATGGCATCTGATGGTTACACAGGGAACTAAAAAACAAAGTAAACAAGGATAAATCCATACAAAATAATGATGAAAGAACTCTTCTATGGTGTCTTTCAAGGAAATTTTGAAATGATTTGTAACAAGCTATATTGTGTCCCCTTTCTTCCAGCCATTGCAACGACATGAATAGCAAGCCGGAAAGGAACCAGAAAAGGAAGGAATCGAGGGCATAAATCAACCCCACATTAGACCACCCAGCAGAGAAATCCACCATTGTTTTCACCACAAAATCAGACCAGGCAAGAGGGGAAATCGACAGGAGAACAAACCACAAGAACGTTGGCTTCTTCCCTGCGTTGTTTGCCTCTTCCTCAGCGTGGACCACTTCACCGGATCCATGGCACTGTCCGGGCCGGGGCTGGAGCTGACGACCATTGAGGCAAACCTGAACCACCAGCAGCTCCTTGCTGCTGCTGGTCCGATTTGGCGCATGACCGCTGCCTTCCACTCCTCGCAGTGCCCCTAACCGCTGACTCTGCCCGCATCCGTCGCTCCACCAACCCATGTTGGTTCTGCCCGGATGCGCCACACCCTCCATGGCCTTCCACCACCGCCCGATCCGGCTGCTGCCATGGGGCCTAAGCGATCGGAGGTTTCCGGCCTAGCTGATCCAACCCCACTGATGGTTTCTTGGACAATGCCAGATACTGATGCCTCCGTCAATCAAATCCCTAGGAATTTTCCTGCAGACAACAACACACAAAAACATATCTCAGAACACGGCACCACTTAGTAGAAATCCTAAAACTGCACTGGACAATGCTAGCAAAAAAGTCACACCCCACCGACCATCATTACAACATAATGTAAATTTTGCATTTTCAGTGTTACGATCGTTCATACATATATCTTCTATAGTGCAGTTTTCCAGAAATAGATCGAGTTAATCATTCTGCTCTACAAAAAGACCTAAATCGCTACTGCCGAGTATCCATGCTCGAACTAAAAACATAATCCCCGAATATAGATAGTAATCTGACGAAACCAAAACATCGCATTCACCAAATATGGAGATCTGAATATCGAGAGGGAGGCGGATGGTACCTGTAAAACTCGAGGAATTCGAGCTTCCTCGAGTAGATCATGGCTAAACACATACAACATAGACGCAGCAAGTAGGGCAGGAGGACCAGGGAGAGCAGGGATTCGAAGCATACCTTGCTGAGGACGAGATTCCTGGCGGCAAAAGTGGAGCTGACTCGCGGCGGCGACGGAGGTGACCCGAGGCAGCGGCCAGGGAGACTCCACGCGGCGGCTAGCAAATCCAGGTGACAGCGGCGGCGAGGTCATCGGGTGCCCTCGATCCAATCCGCTGCCCTGCTCTTGTTTGAGCTCCATTGCGGCGTATCCCCGACGTGTCGACGGCGTCCCTGACGGCACGTCAATGGCGCGGGTTTTGAGAGGAGGGAGCGGGGAGGAGACGAGGCGGAGGGGGTGCGGGCTCGAGGGTGGCGACGTGGGAGAGGAGGGAGCACAGAGGAGACAAGGCGGAGGGGGCACGGGCTTGACGAGGAGGCTTGGCGGCTAGGGTTTTGACCCTTTCGCACGTTCCACATGATGAGCACGGCGAGCGGGCGGAGGGGATTAGCGATGAAGACCCGACCATCCATGCGGGAGGCCCCCTATCCGAGGACGAGGGCGAGGGGCGCCAGCGAGGAGGAAGAAGGAGGAGAAAGGATGTGGCGGCCGGCGGCTATCCAGATGAGCAGGAAGGAGGTAGGGGCTGCGGCGCCTATGGCGTCGAGCAAGGGAGGAAGGAGAGGTGTGGCGGCTAGGTTGGGGCAGAGCGAGGGAGGAAGATGAGGTGTGGTGGCTAGGGTTGGTGCGGGTGTGGGCTCTGGTGTGCGACGAGTATTGGGAGCGGAGCGCGCGGGAGGATTGGGCGAAAGCCTTTTTCACGCGAGATCAATCAACCCAGCATAAACATGCGGCGCGAGCCCACCAGTCATTGGACAGCCAGAAGAACCACGAGGTGAAATCAGATTTGACAGCAGGTAAAGATCATGCGGCTCAGACACTCTAGATGACCAGATCCAACGGCTAACGAAGCTTGCAATCGGGGGAGCCTTGTGGATGCGAGTTGGCTAGCCTCATTATTGGTTTAAATAATGGTTGATAAGATGATCTTATCTTAAGTTTGCACGTATTTTAGAGAGGACAAAAAAAGATGTCTACAATGGGTCATTTCTTAGCCTTATCTTCAATAATTAGTTATTCCTAAAAATGTGGTGAGACATATTGTGCTAAGAGATCAGCTCTTGTCTTCTCTTAAATAAGAGAAGACAAGTCTTTTCTTATGAGTTCTCTCTCCTTCACCTCATTTCTTATCCTACGTGGCACTACTAAGATAACACCATTGTACATGCCCTAATCTGTTTGGATAGAACGAATTGCGTGGCCCAACGCGCGACCTCAAACGGACAAATGTCCGATTTTTGTCCGTTTTTGACCCATTCCCGGCCCAACTTTGCGTCGTGTTTGGGGTGAAACGGACATCGCGCGGACGGGCTGGACACACGCCCTTGTCCTTCCCGTGGTCCGCCTGTCGAGGACATTAGCACTCCATTCGTCTCCAACCCCTTCACCCGCTCTCCCCCCACCCCGCCGTCGGCACCGCCACTATACTCCATCCGCCTCCTCACTGCTCACCCTCCAGCCGTCCATACCAAACCACGTCTCGACATGGTCGCCGCCACGCCTGCGCTTTCGTAAGATTTTGGCCGTCGGTTGGAGGAGTTTTGGCCGTCATCGTCGTAGTCAATGCCAAAGGGGATACGACAGTCAACGACGGCTAGGGACCACGGCATCTTCCGTCGGGTGCTTGAGAGCGGCATGTAGCCGGCCGCCAACCACCCCTGCTGCATCGAGGTGATCATCGCGGCCTCCTAGCCACCACGACCGCAAGGTGTTTGACACTTTGCCCACAAAGGTATGGACAGTGGAGATGATTTTTTCTTCAACCACTTCATTTATTCATCGGATGATTCATCCTCGGATGACGAAGATCTTGTGGTGGCTGCACTGGTCGTTCAAGACCACATTCAACTGCAACTTCCTCAGTACAGAGGGTCAGTTCCTGGTCGTGCTCCCAACCTAAACCTCAACAAAGAGAGAGAGAGGCCACGCCCTACTCTATGATGATTACTTTGTGAATACCCTGCTCTTCAAACCGGATAAATTCCGTCGTCGTTTTCGTATGGCAAGGCATGTGTTCAATCATATCCGAGAGGGAGTGGTTGCTCATGACCCATACTTCGAGTGCGAAATGGATGCCCTTGTCAAGCTTGGATTCTCCTCTTATCAGAAATGCACTGCAGCCATCCGCATGCTTGCATATGGAATTCCAGGCGATCTGGTGGATGAATACGTGCGCATGAGTGAGTCCACATGTCTGCAGTCACTGTACAACTTCTGCAAGGCCATGGTGCCAGTGTTTGGTCTTGAGTACTTGAGGCAACCAAATGCCGCTGATACAGAAAGGTTGTTGGCGATCAACACTGATAGAGGCTTTTCAGGCATGCTTGGCAGCATAGATTATATGCACTGTGAGTGGAAGAACTGTCCTTTTGCTTGGTAGGGCCAGTACAAGGGGCATGTTAAAGCATGCACTGTCATATTAGAAGCGGTGGCTTCACAAGATCTTTAGATATGGCATTCTTTTTTCGGCATGGCGGGTTCTCACAGTGATATCAACATGCTGCAGTGTTCTCCAGTCTTCGCAAGGCTTGCAGAAGGCCACTCCCCACCAGTCAACTTTGAGATCAATGGCCACTGATATGTCCATTTTTGCATCATGTTTTCTTATTGTTATTTATAATGTTTTTATGCATAGCAATGCTTTTTGGAGTAATTCTAATACCTTTTCTCTCATAATATGCAAGGTTCACACAAAGAGGGAGAATTCCAGCAACTGGAAATCTGGACCTGAAAAAGCTATGGCAGGCTACCTATTCTGCACAACTCCAAATTAATTGAAACTTCACGAGAAATTTTTATGGAATAAATAAGAATTATTGGAGCAAATAACTACCAAAGGGGGCCCACCAGATGGGCACAACCCACCTGGGTGCGCTAGGGAGCCCAGGGGCGTCCTGGTGGGTTGTGCCCTCCTCGGCCCACCTATGGTGCCCATCTTCTGGTATATAAGTCATTTTGACCTAGAAAAAATCAGGAGAGGACTTTCGGGACGAAGCGCCGCTGTCTCAAGGCGGAACTTGGGCAGGAGCACTTTTGCCCTCCGGCGGAGCGATTCCGCCGGGGGAACTTCCGTCCTGAAGGGGGAAATCATCGTCATTGTCATCACCAACAACTCTTCCATCTTGGGGAGGACAATCTCCATTAATATCTTCAACAACACCATCTCCTCTCAAACCCTAGTTCATCTCTTATGTCCAATCTTTGTTCCAGAACTATAGATTGGTACTTGTGGGTGACTAGTAGTGTTGATTACATCTTGTAGTTGATTACTATATGGTTTATTTGGTGAAAAATTATATGTTCAAATCCATTATTCTGTTTAATACCCCTCTGATCATGAGAATGATTATCATTTGTGAGTAGTTACTTTTGTTCTTGAGGTCACAGGAGAAATCTTGTTGCAACTAATCACTAGATCATCGATGACGCGCGTTGCTGCGTCCGTCTATTTTGATGTAGAACGGTAAGAATTTATGTAAATAAACATATTATAGTTAAGTTGCATGTTGTCTAGTGATAGAAAAAGGGAATTTTTTAAAGAAAATGGAAATATTGAGAAACTTCAAATATTTGAAATTACATTTCCTCGATATAGAGTGGGTCACATATGCTGAAAGCTTTAGCTATAGGATCACATATATTGATGTGGTAGAGTGACACCAAATCATCGTTGAGTATAGAATTGCTGAAAAGCAATGGAGCGTAGGGAACAATTCAATAAAATATCCCATATGAAGAAAAACAATCTAATAGCTTACTTTCATCTTTGATCTTCCTCCTGATGGACCTGTGTGGAGAAGCCATCGAGGAAGGTGGATACCTTTGCACCGCACAACTACGACCACCAATGGAGGAGGTACGATGGGAAGAAGATAAACAACTGTAACTTTCCCAGGTTAGCAACCCTTTGGTCTCCTCATTAGGTGGTCTGCATATGTTCCAGAAAACTATTAGTATCACCTTGTATTATAAATTTATAATCCATATTGGCATACCAGAAGTCTAAACGTCTTTAAAACACCTCCCTCTAATGATCCTTTGGTGGTCTTTCATTCTTCCCGTCCAAATCTACCGTAAGGCATGCGTAGTGTAACAAATATACTATGATATGAACAAGTTGGAGGGAAGGTTGTGCATCAAAACGTAGGAAAGATCTGCATTCCTCTGTTATCACTTTCATTATTGTTGTCCTTGTGCTCAGGTTCCTTGTTACTGCTAGTGTTTACTATTATTACTGGAGACTGATAGGTTAGTGTATTACAATTTGACCAAGGACAGGTGAATGTAGTTAGTTGTAGCCTTGAGTAATTACATTGCCGCCATCTGCAGGAGCATCAAAGCTTCATGTTGGATATAGCCTGACAGCCATGAACAGTGCAATCATACATTAGGTAAATAAACTGGACATAGATCAACAATGTTTATGGGGATACCAAAGGAGTTTACATAATTCTATAGAGGGTAACCGTTGACAGAAGGGAAGTCATAAGTAAAAATTATGTATGCATATCGATATAGCAATCATTTCACTCAAAATAAAATTCACATATTTTTAGAATGCCAAATTATGGGTAATTCTCATTAATTTGTCAATAGGAATAGCCTTAGCCTTCAGCAACATCTTAAATTCATGCAAAAGGAGAAAGCTCAAAGATAACCTTGAGTCACAGCAAAAGCTTAAAATCTAAGGCAACAGGTTAATCAGCACACACCATGAGCTAATTAGCACGTACCTAGCAGCTTCTAAACCTCTCAGACGACCAAAAATTTAATCCCAAGCAAAAACATGAGTTTCCAAAGCCTGCTCCCTCTCCACCATTCTGCAGTAGGGGCCTGAAACAGATCTGTAGCGGATGGGGAACACCAAACACTGACTAGGAAGATAAAATATTCCTTCTCAAAACAATGCAGAAATTCTTATATTTTCATAGTTGACAACATATTTTGTTTCTACTGTAGAAAAACTGGGGTGTTCATACAGATACCACATAACCAATTCACATCAATAAAATTTATGGGGGAATTTCATGTGGCCATTCAATAAAGTAAAACTAAAATACATAAAGTTAACAGTTAACAACCCCCTTTAGCATGTACTAATATCTTAGCATAGCTATGACACGAATCATTCAAGTTGATCAAAACAAACTTAGCTATGAGTGAATCCAAGACTTAAATTTCTTATTGTGTACTTCTAATGTAGACGTCCGAGAAACCTGCTTCAACAATATCGTTCATAGGTACATTTTAGTTGCAAATTTAGTCAAGAATTGCAAACTCAGTCTTCCATCTGAGGGTCACCAAAAATTCTTACTACCTAGCTCAGTTTCATAGCTAGGTAAGAACAGAGGTATATAATCCCTGTAGGAAGTGAGAGCCACCAATCTTGTATTCTAATTGAGATAGCTCCGTCACAAAAATTCATGTAGAAGTCATGTTACATCATTCAGCTCATAATATAAGTTTTTAAATATGACAAGGCCATGGTTTGATAGAGAAGAGGTTCAGATGTTACCTTTATACAACTCCTTAGCTTAAATACCATCCAAGCTGGCTGCTGGAATGACCAGGATTGAAAGGCGCGTTATTATCAATCAACGGTGCAATTTGAACAAAATGGGGAATGCAAGGAACAGAACAATGGCAGGAGAGAACAGATAGATAAAAGAAGAAGAATACTTTTTGATAGCACAAACACTCGATGAGTGGCTACGTTTTTTTTGCACATTTTACTGTTCTGTTGTAAGTAACCTGTGGCATATAGTAGTAAACAGTTCTATGGGATGAATGACATAGACATATATTCTAAGCTTAGTCAACCTTGATCACGCACTAAACTCAGTAAATATTGATTGGACGCGTGTGCAAATACATGCCCTATTTCCTTGTCCACTCACAAAGCCCACCTCTTAATTTCCCATTCTAAGCACCAATGCAAGTTGCAGTAGACAAAAAATCAACGCCCCGAAAGACACAACAAACATGCCGGAAATGCTACGTTAACCCTGCCATCTCACCTCAAAGCAGCAGATAAACGGTGCGACCCACAGCCGCGCACGCATAAATCACATGATCCGCATTGCCCCTGCAGACCAAAACCCGCAAAACAACAATTAATCATCATCCGAAGCAACAACAAAAGGGCGGAAACGGAAGCGATCAGAGCAACTGTAGGCGTATGTGTGGTCTGGATCTCGAGTCGTTGGTCCTTAAGGAAGGCGTCGCATGCCTGCAGCAGGCGGTCCCGTGGCCACTGCTGGGTGAGGAGCAGCTCGAGCAGCTGCCTCCAGAACTCGGAGGAGATCGGGTAGTCGCCGACGAGCGTGGCGAACATCTGCTCCGCCGCCCCCGGCAACGCGTGCCCGCCTCCCAGCCTCTGCGTCAACGGCGCATTGCCTATTGGATCTGAGAGGGTGCGTTGGAGTCGGCCGGGCCCCTAGGGTTTGATGCGGACGGGGATTGGGCGAAGGGAAAATTGAGTCAGGATGAAGCAAGGTTTTAAATGGACGCGAGCATGAAGACTTCGAGTGGGAGGGAGGGGTCGCCGGCGGCGGTGTCGTGGAGCAGGGGGCGCCGCTGCGTGATGAAAGGGAGAAGAAAGGTCAAGCAAGGTTGTTACATGCGTGTTGTGGGCTTCGTGCGGTCAAAAGCCCAATTAACCCGGGATCTCGGATTTTTCTACGCGAGCAGCGTCCCTTAGGACAGTTAGCCCATTACTTGCCTCAAAATTAAATCGGACGGCGGGGAAGGAGGGAACCCCGAGATCGGACGGCCAGAATCATCAGAGGCGTGAGAGGGCTGGGAAAGGGCACAGTTTTACTGTCCTTAATGTGAACTTGATATGTGTTCGATATTTTGATGATATGTATGTTGTGATTCCCTTAGTGGTGTCATGTGAACGTCGACTACATGACACTTCACTGTACTTGGGCCTAAGGGAATGCATTGCGGAGTAGTTATTAGATGATGGGTTGCGAGAGTGGCAGAAGCTTAAACCCTAGTTTATGCGCTATTCTGTAAGAGGCTGATTTGGATCCAAGAGTTTAATGCTATGGTTAGAATTATTCTTAGTACTTTTCTCATAGTTGCGGATGCTTGGGAGGGGGTTAATCATAAGTAGGAGGTTTGTTCAAGTAAGAACAACACCTAATGACCGGTCCACCCACATAACAAATTATCAAAGTAGCGAACACAAATCAAACCAACATGATGAAAGTGACTAGATGAAATTCCTGTGTACCCTCAAGAATGCTTTGCTTATCATAAGAGGCTGTTTTGGCATGTCCTTTGCCTCAAAAGGATTGGGCTACCTTGCTGCACTTTTGTACCGTTACCGTTACTTGCTCGTTACAAATTACCTTGCTATCAAACTACTCGTTACTTACAATTTCAGTCCTTGCAGACATTACGTTGCTGAAAACCACTTGTCATTTTCTTCTGCTCCTTGTTGGGTTTGACACTCTTACTTATCAAAAGGACTATGATTGATCTCCTATACTTGTGGGTCATTAAGGCTCTTTTCTGGCGCCATTGCGGGGAATGAAGTGCTCTTGGTAAGTGGAAATCGGTAAGGAAAAATTATTACTATGTGCTGAAAATTATTGTCACTTTTGTTGATGCTGGAACGCGTCACACGAACACGTCGATGTGTACCCGCAGCGCCGAGGGGGATGCTCCGCAACTCACACCGCGGGAGGCCGACTTCCAGCGCGATACGGAAGACAGCAAGCCGGCGCTTTCGGGACCCGAAACCCCACACGCCCGGGAGGGACCCCGTTTGGGCGCGCGGCGGCTATGGGCTGCCCTAGGTCAACCTGATCGCCCCTAGGGCCTCGAGGTTCGCCGCCCTGCAATGAAGAAGAATGAACGAAGAACGAGGAAGAAGAAGAACTAGGGTTAAGGAGAAAAGATAAAAGATAAAAGTGGTAGATTGATTGATCGATTGTGTGTTGTTCAATCGGTCATCACCCCTCAGGTATATAAGAGGCGGCTGGACTTCCCGTGCAAGGAAAAGGCTTGGATTCACGTCCAAAACCCTAGTCAAATTCGGATTGGTTTTGTCCGAACTTTCCAAAACTGTTTGGTTTAATCTGGCTGCACCTTGCGAGTAACTTTTGTGGTGGTAAACAATCTCGGATGGAAACGAGCCCAAAAGCAATTTTGACCGTTTCGACGAGGCGAACAACTTTTATGTTGAACGTTTTTTGATTAGAATTCATCTTGAGGGTCAAATCGCTCGTGCAATACAGGCTGTTATTCGCGCTACCCATCTGACAGGGTGTCTGGTGGGGCGCGCCACTTTTGGCTCGTGATAGTGTTGTATTCGGATGGCTCTAACTTTTGCATACAAACTCGGATTGGAACGATTCTTATATCAAAATCGATCGTTTCAGCGAGACGAAGACAATCCATGTAGATCATTTTTCCGTACGAGGCAGTCTTGGGGGCGTAATGTGCCGAATAGTGTTCTGAATACAAAATCTCAGTATTTCGAACATAATTTTGGCCTTCAAGATGAGATCAGATGGCGATGGCTCAAACTTCAAAGATGTTCGTATCGACAATACGAAACTTTTTCATGTAGAACACTTCTCTATTTGAGGCCATTTTAAATAAGTTCTTGACTGTGCCAAAATCTGGTGTCAACACATGCCCCCTGTTTTTCGGCAAAGCTTGTGTGCCGAAAAATAACTTGCACATAGCTTGCTCCAAGGACGATGTCAACACTCCATCGGCCATTTTGGCATATTCTTAGGACGATAAGTTTATATCGGCCATTGCTTGTGTGAATATTTTGACGCAAGCTTGGGTGAAACTTTCTCAACTTCCTTAACAATCCGATGATAAAGTCCCATAGATATGTATCTCAAGGTCATCCTCGGAACCATATTATTCACCCTTTCGCTAGGATTTTACTGATAATCAATAATAAACTTTCTCCAATCCTTACTTCGCGTGCATAAAAGTTTCATTAGTGGGCGAAGCGGTGGGCTTCGGTTCAGCCTTACCTATGTTGACAAGACCTAGCATCGGCTATTGATAGAAATAATACAATTCACCATGGTTAACATAGTAGCCGGATGCTTGCTGTGCCAACTCTTTCGAATTGTCATGTCTAGATATATGAAGGATATTAAAGCAACACAAGGTAAATTTTGCATCTAGACATATCCCAAGATAAACTATAAGTGATTCGTCAAAACATTGATAACCCTTATATATTTGTTGCACTACTTATAACGAATCACTGAAAGCCTCAATCTGTATAGCACCTACAGCAACCAAAAGCTCCAAACCGAATAAATTTTCATATTCGGCTTTTATTATTGTGCAAACATATTTTAAGTTGTATGAGGCTTGTTTTGGTCTCCTATTGAACTAAGGACGATGTTTGGATACCACACCGACCATGCATTGACATAATCTTAGGACGATAGATAAATATCGACCATTACCATGTAAACTTCATTCGAAGCACATATAGCCGAAATAAACAAACAAAATGATAAATCAAGTATTTCGGCCCTTTGGATCAGCAACAAACTTGTAGCTAATCAAATGTATAGTGATTTGGCAATACCCTTTCATGATGTAAGAAATTATATTGCATCCATGGATTAAAATAAGCCCATTGAGGGTTACCAATCATACCTGATGACGAATTCCATGGCATAGGCATTAATGGCATAGTTGCAGAATATGGATAATGTGTAGACCAAAGATGTTGAAACCTTCGGCTTGGTCCTTCATAGTTTTCACACTTTTCCTTCTTCACCTTTGCCGCACTTCTTGTAATGGAAGCTTGCACATAATTCTTATTTTGAGCACTTCCTTTGGGAACCCATGCCATGTTCCTTTTTTCAAGTTCTTGTGCACTAAGTTTTTGTAATTTCTTCTTTTGCCAATACGATAAGCCAAGCGGGCATCTCGGCTGTGATTCTGTTTTGACCAATGGCAATTCTTTTTTGGCCTTGTGCACTCTCAAATTCTTTTCTTCAGATTTGGCACTTCGATTCTCAATAATTGGTTGCTTTGTCTCATTGCCTTTAGTAGCCAATGTCAACACTTTAATTGGCTCTTTTTCATTTGAGATCAAATCTGAAATTGCACTCTTACGACCATCTCTCTTAATGCGGTAAACCTGCTTGACCACCTCTTTCTTCTTCCTTGAGCTCTGGACCGATTCCTTATGATTGAAACGGTCTTTGAAGCGCGATTGTTCAAATGTTGATCTTCTTGGAGCTGCATAGTATTGGTGAGATGGTCTAGAATAAGATGGAGAATGTGCCCTTGTATCATACCTATCCCATGATGAATATGTATCTATATAAGCATAGGGAGGCATCCACGGCATTGGCATTGGCGGCCCAAAATTAGGATATGAATATGTTGTATTAAAATTATCACTTTGCCAATACCGATCCTCATATTTGCGCCTTGGGGGTGACCTTGGTTTCTTTGCATGATTTGGCTGATAAGCATTCTTCTCTTCACTCTTCTTTTGATATTTATCCAATAGTTCAGCGAAGGTGACTTTTGATCTCTTACACTTGCGCTTATTTCGGCCTTTGTTTTCTTCTGGTTTGCTTTCATCGATCATTGAATTTGCTTGTTGCCCCCCAGTCCTTGGCGTCTCCATTGTAGCTTCGATGGAATTCTTACCCTCAAGATTATGTTCATTATGCTCTTCAACAACTTCTTTACTTGAAAGTTTGATCCCATCACCTGTAGTTTTTACCTTATCTTCAAATGGATCGGCTTGAATCAGCCGATGCAAAAACTTTCTACCATCGGGACCAATCGGAATAGACTGGTCATCTCTTGGTGTCTCAACAAATTTCAATCGTCCTTTATCAATGGCCGATTTAACTATTTGACGAAACATGTTGCAATCCTCAAAATTATGCTTGGACGAATCATGCAACTTACAATACATTCGTCCCTGGACAAATGGTTCAACATGGTGATCAAGAATTATAATATAATTATTTTGCAACAAAAAATCAAATATTTGATCACACATGCTTGAATTGAAGGTAAACTTTTCATTCTCTAGCCGATCTTGTTGTGAGAGCGGCTTTGGAGTTAAGCAAACGAATGGTTCAGATTTTGCATCACACCATTCGACTATGCATTGTGTTTTGCACTCTATCTCCGATGTCTTTGGGTAAGATATTATACTAGCATCAGTTTTCTCAACAGAATTTAACCTTGGCTTTAAATTTCTAAAATAAAAATAGTTAGAACATACATGTCTCAATTGAGACCAAGTGCAAGCCAAGTATGAAATAAGCAAAGCTACCCAAATAGATATGAACTTTAGATAAAGCAACGGGGAAAGCTTTGGCTGCAATAATAAGTCATTATCGGTCTTTATAAATGGCACAATTGGTTGACCAATATGTTCTAAAACAATTTTATTGCTAACAAGTAAATTACCCTTCTTCATTAGTCTTTCAAAATTACATATGAGGATTTTTCTAATAGATGCATCAACAATAAAGTTGTGACCAAATCTGAAAATAGGTAAATTACCCGCTATGCATACCTCTTCAAATATGTTGGGAGAGCATGATGGTGGTGCCACTTGAAGAACATCTTGCTTCGTCTTTGGATGGCTCCCCAACACCTTGTCATCATCTTTTTCTTGATTCTGTGCATCATTGCTTTGAAGATCCATGTCAGCCGAACTTTGTTCGGCTACTTGTTCTTGTCCTTGAGGCTTGTTAATTTCTATGGCACGAAACTCATAGGGCAGGAAGTAGGTTCCATTGACTTCGGAAAAATCAAGTATGGTTGTTTTGCTATGATTTCCATGCCTTTTCTCAATAATGCTTGCCTCTTTGGATTTGATGGTCTCAGAATATATACTACTTGATTTGGCTTTTCTAATAATCGAATTTTCTTTGTTACCTGAATCAACAACTTTATCTTTCTGAATTTGCAAGGCTTCTCGCTCTCGTCTAATTTTAGCCCACTTCTCAGCTTGGCGAGCTTTAAACTTTTTCATCTCAATTTCCATCCACTCGTCATGAGATTGCCCCCTAATACTTTGAGACTCTTTCGGCAATGAGGTGCCGAAACTTTGCGATTTTTAGGTGGTACACTGGATGGTACAGCACTGGGCGACTGCATCATTTGCACAATTCTAGCTTTTACAGCAGCAAAATCATGAGGCTTCCCGCCTTCTATTAGTTCCTGGTGAATAGAGTTGCACAAATCCCAAGAGAATGTAAGCTTGTTCTCAATTACCCAGTCTGGATATGGTTGCCCCCCAATGCTTTTAGACTCTTTCGGCAATGAGATGTTGCCGAAATTCTGTAATTGTGTAGGGGGGACATGATATGCCACGGTAGTAGGTGAAGGCATTTGTGCTCCTGCAGAAGTTTCACTTATTCGGCCATGACCATGAAGGTGCTGAGCCGAATTATGGACATCAACAGTTGCGTATGGTGCCAAAATATTAGTAGCGTTAGGCGTAGCATATGATGTTTGAGGGTAATTGGCCAAATAACTAGTAGTAACATGACCAATTCCCCTATCCACCGGCACGTTTGGATTAGCGTACTGCAAGTTATTTGCCGATGAATAAAAACTTGAAACACTTTGTTGCATAGCATTGGAAGTTCCTACATAGGGTGTCTCAACTTGATTAACCGAACTCATCATGTTATTCATCGGCATATAAATTTGTGGGGTTGCCGATGCATGGGAGTTGGGATACATATGTTGCATGTTGCTAAAATTATATGAAGTAGAATCATGGAGATTTTGTTGCATCGGCCCTTGCACATAATTAGATGCATGATTGATAAAGCTAGGGCTAGACGATGCATTATGCTCATTAGATGATCTAGCAACAACATATGCATTATTTGCATCTACATATGTGAATTTGGTATTCATATTACCTTTGTAGATTGCAAACCCTAGATGACGATCTCTTCGTAGCAAGAATGGGCCGGAGACCGTTCAATGCTTCGTCCCCAGCGGAGTCGCCAAAAAGTGTGTTGACGCTGGAACGCGTCACACGAACACGTCGATGTGTACCCGCGGCGCCGAGGGAGATGCTCCGCAACTCACACCGCGGGAGGCCGACTTCCAGCGCAATACGCAAGACAGCAAGCCGACGCTTTTGGGACCCGAAACCCCACACGCCCGGGAGGGACCCCGTCTGGGCGCGCGGCGGCTATGGGCTGCCCTAGGTCGACTTAATTGCCCCTAGGGCCTCGAGGTTCGCTGCCCTGCAATGAAGAAGAATGAACGAAGAACGAGGAAGAAGAAGAACTAGGGTTAAGGAGAAAAGATAAAAGATAAAAAGTGGTAGATTGATTGATCGATTGTGTGTTGTTCAATCGGCCATCACCCCTCAGGTATATAAGAGGCGTCTGGACTTCCCGTGCAATGAAAAGGCTTGGATTCACATCCAAAACCCTAGTCAAATTCGGATTGGTTTTGTCCGAACTTTCCAAAACTGTTCGGTTTAAACTGGCTGCACCTTGCGGATAACTTTTGAGGTGGTAAACGACCTCGGATGGAAACGAGCCCAAAAGCAATCTTGACCATTTTGACGAGATGAACAACTTTTTGTTGAACGTTTTTTGATTAGAGTTCATCTTGAGGGTCAAATCGCTCGTGCAACACAGGCTGTTATTCGCGCTACCCATCAGACAGGGTGTCTGGTGGGGCGCGCCACTTTTGGCTCGTGATAGTGCTGTATTCGGATGGCTCTAACTTTTGCATACGAACTCGGATTGGAACGATTCTTATATCAAAATCGATCGTTTCGACTAGACAAAGACAATCCATGTAGATCATTTTTCCGTACGAGGCAGTCTTGGGGGCGTAATGTGCCGAATAGTGTTCTGAATACAAAATCTCAGTATTTCGAACACAACTTCGGCCTTCGAGATGAGATCAGATGGCGATGGCCCAAACTTCAAAGATGTTCGTATCGACAACATGAAACTTTTTCATGTAGAACACTTCTCCATTTGAAGCCATTTTAAATAAGTTCTTGATTGTGCCAAAATCTGGTGTCAACAATTTTCTACTACGGAAAACAATCCTTTGAGGGTTTTTTCGGGTATCTTCACCTTGACCGGAACCACAATTAGTTACCCCTCAACCCACTACACCTACTGAGAATACTGGTTATGAAATTCCTTCGGGTATGATAGAATAACTGCTAGCTAATCCTTATGCAGGAGATGGAACCGAACATCATGATATGCACTTGATATATGTGGATGAAATTTGTGGATTATTTAAGCTTGCAGGTTTACCCGGAGATGAAGCTAAGAAGAAGGTTTTCCCTTTATCTTTTAAGGGGAAAGCATTTGCATGGTATAGGCTATGTGATGATATTGGATCTTGGAATTGGAATCAATTGAAATTGGAATTTCACCAAAAATATTATCCTATGCATCTAGTTCATCGTGATCGGAATTATATATATAATTTTTTGCCTCGTGAAGGAGAAAGTATTGCTCTAGCTTGGGAGAGGCTTAAGTCAATGTTATATTCATGCCCCAATCATGAGCTCTCAAGAAAAATTATTATTCAGATTTTTTATGTTTGGGTATCTCATGATGATCGATCCCATGCTCGATACTTGTTGTACTGGTTCCTTTATGAAGAAGACTATTTACTTCCGGTGGGATCTTTTGGAAAGAATTAAACGCAACTATGAAGATTGGTAACTCGAGAAGGTAAAGAGTCAGGTGTTAAGCTCAAGTATGATTGTGTTAAATCTTTTATAAATACCAATGCTTTTCAAAAGTTTAGCACTAAATATGGACTTGACTCTGAAATAGTAGCCTCCTTTTGTGAATCATTTGCTACTCATGTTGATCTTCCTAAGGAGAAGTGGTTAAAATATCACCCGCCTATCAAAGAAGAAATTATAGAACCGGTAATAGCTAAAGATGAAACTATAATCTATAATGTTGATCCAGTTGTTCCTACTGCTTATATTAAAAAACCACCTTTTCCTGTTAGGATAAAGGAACATGCTAAAGTTTCAACTGTGGTCAACAAAAGTTATATTAGAGCTTCCAAACCTGCTAAATAAATTAAAGTAGAACCTAGTGTTGCTATGGTTAAAGATCTCTTGGTTGAAAATATAGATGGGCATGTTATTTACTTGTGTGATGAAGCTGCTAGAATTGTCAAACCCGATGAAAAAGGTAAACATAGACCCGTTATTGGCATGCATGTTGCCTCAGTTAAAATAGGAGATCATTGTTATCATTGTTTATGTGACATTGGTGCTAGCGTTAGTGCTATTCCTTTTACCTTATATCAAGAAATTATGAATGATATAGCACCCGCTAAAATAGAAGACATAGATGTTACTATTAAACTTGCTAATAGAGACACCATCACACCACTTGGGATTGTTAGAGATGTTGAAGTCTTGTGTGGGAAAATAAAATACCCTACTGATTTTCTTATTCTTGGTTCCCCACAAGATGACTTTTGTCCCATTATCTTTGGTAGACCTTTCTTGAACACCGTTAATGCTAAAATAGATTGCGAGAAGCAAACTGTCGGTGTTAGTTTTGGTGATGAGTCTCACGAGTTTAATTTTCCAAGTTTAGTAGAAAGCACCATAAGAAAGAATTGTCTAGTAAGGATGAAATAATTGGTCTTGCTTCTATTGATGTGCCTCCTACTGATACTCTAGAACAATATTTGCTAGACCATGAAAATCATATGTATCTGCATGAAAGAAATGAAATAGATAAAATTTCTTTGAACAACGTCCTCTGCTTAAACACAATTTGCCTATTGAAACTCTAGGAGGTCCTCCTTCACCTAAAGGTGATCTTGTGTTTGAATTAAAACAATTGCCAGACACTTTGAAATATGCCTATCTTGATGAGAAAAAGATATATCCTGTTATTATTAGTGCTGACCTTTTAGAACATGAAGAAGAAAGATTACTGAAGGTTCTGAAGAAGCACCGAGCTGCTATTGGATATACTCTTGATGATTTAAAGGGCATTAGTCCCACTCTCTGTCAGCACAAAATTAATATGGAGCCTGATGCTAAACCCGTTGTTGATCACCAACGATGTGTGGTAAGAACTGAAATATTGAAGCTTCTGGAAGCAGGTATAATCTATCCCATAGCTGATAGTAGATGGGTAAGTCCCGTTCATTGTGTCCCTAAAAAAGGAGGTATTATTGTTGTTCCTAATGATAAAAATGAACTTATCCCACAAAGAATTGTCACTGGCTATAGAATGGTAATTGATTTTAGAAAATTAAATAAAGCTACTAGAAACGATCATTAGCCTCTACCTTTTATTGATCAAATGCTAGAAAGGTTGTCAAAGCACACACATTTTTGCTTCCTTGATGGATACTCCGGTTTTTCTCAAATACCTGTCTCATAACCTGATCAAGAGAAAAACATCTTTACTTGTCCTTTTGGAACTTATGCTTATAGACGTATGCCTTTTGGTTTATGCAATGCACCTGGTACCTTTCAAAGATGCATGACTGCTATATTCTCTGACTTTTGTGAAAAGATTGTTGAGGTTTTCATGGATGATTTTTCCATTTACGAAACTTCTTTTGATGATTGCTTGAGCAACCTTGATCGAGTTCTGCAGAGGTGTGAGCAAACTAATCTTGTCCTGAATTGGGAGAAGTGCCACTTTATGATTAATGAAGGTATTGTATTGGGACATAAAAGTTCTAAACGAGGTATTGAGGTGGACAAAGCTAAAGTTGATGCAATTGAGAAAATGCCATGTCCTAAAGATATCAAAGGTATTGGTAGTTTCCTCGATCATGCTGGTTTCTGTAGGAGGTTTATTAAAGAATTCTCTATAATTTCTAGGACTCTTACAAATCTTTTACAAAAGGATATTCCATTTGTTTTTGATGATGATTGTGTAGAAGCCTTTGCAACACTTAAGAAAGCCTTAATTTCTGCACCCGTTGTTCAAACACCTGATTGGAACTTGCCATTTGAAATTATGTGTGATGCTAGTGACTATGTTGTTGGTGTTGTTCTAGGACAAAGAGTTGATAAGAAATTAAATGTTATTCATTATGCTGGTAAAACTCTAGACAGTGCTCAATGAAATTATGCTACTACTGAAATAGAAATCTTAGCATTGGTGTTTGCTTGTGGTAAATTTAGATCTTACATTGTTGATTCTAAAGTGATTGTTCACACCGATCATGCTGCTATAAAATATCTTATGAGTATAAACTATGTCATATAGTACAAAACCCCATGAGTATAAACTGTGTCATATAGAGAAAATATACTCCAAAAGCTTACGAGTCTAAACTGTGTGATATAAAATAAAGCAAATATACTCCAAAACCTCATGATTATAAATTGTGTCATAAAAAGAAATATTACCCCAACAACTTATGAGTCTAAACTGTGGTGAAAAAAAAACATAAATCATAAAACTTACTCCATACCCTCAAGAGTATAAACTGGGGCACAGACAAAAAAAAACACTTCAACGACCTACGAGTATAAACTGTGATGCAAAAATAAAATCGTCAAGCTACTCCATACCATCAAGAGTATAAACTGGGGCATACGAAAAAATACTCCAACAACTTATGAGTCTAAACTGTGATGCAAAAAAAACACACCAAACATACTTCAATACCTCACGAATATAAACTGTGGCATATACAAATCACTCGAGTTAAAATGCGAGTATAAAGTGTGGTATAAAACATATATCACTCCAATAACTTACGAGTCTAAACTATACCATATACCAACAATACTCCAATACCTCACGAGTATAAACTATGGTATAAAACATATATTACTCCAATAACTTATGAGTATAAGTTGTAACTTAAAAGAAACATATATTCCATACCCTCAAAAGTATAAACTAGGGCACACAAAAGAAAACTCCAATAAACTTATGAGTCTAAACTATGATATAAAAAAAGATTAATCATACCGTCATGAGTATAAATTGGGGCACACAGAAAAATACACTCCATACCCTCAGCAGTCTAAACTGGGGCACCCAAAAAAAATACACTCCAATAAACTTACGAGTCCAAACTATGATAGGAAAAAATATTACTCCATACCCTCATATGTATAAGTTTAGGCTCATAAGTATAAACTAGGGTGGCATTTATCAAATTGTGTATCATATGGTATCTTTTGAAAGATGTCACCAAAAACAAATGTTACCTGCCAGAGGTTGATGAGTAAAAGTAGCTAGCCTCATGAAAAAAAAAGAACTGAATGAAATCACCCGGGTGTTCGAAAATATAAACCATTGACATCATGCAAAATAAATCATACTAAATAGACACTCCAAGCTTTATAAGAATAAACTATTAGTTTCATATATTCGGAAAATTAATGCTCTATGCTATGAGCACAAATCATTTGCTTCACGAGGATAAACTGAAACCTCATATTGCTCCAATGCTATATGAGCCTAAACTATAAGCTCCAATGCTATATGAGCCTAAACTATAAGCGTCATGTGAAATATTTGTACGCACATACAAAATGCTCTAATGCTATATGATGCTAAACTATAAGCATGTTTTATTAATGTTGAATTTGATCCAACCTTCATGAGTTTAAACTCCTAAGTATTAAGCTGTGCACTCCAAAAAAAAGTTCCGAGCCTAAATTGAAATTAAAAAAATGCACTGTATGGATAAAACTGCACAACCACATAGCTGGCACACAATTGATTAAAAATCACAAGCCCATATACTCACCGGCAATGCTATAAACACATGAAATATGCATAATCAAGTTTCGAGCTCTGGGCCTGAGTCAAAAAAATAATATTCTCTTCGAACCCAGACCTCGAGGGGCATCTGTTGACATGGATTTTGACCAAGATAAAATGAAATGGATAAACCGTATAAAATATTAAAATATAAATACAAAACGGCAAAAATATGTTTTATCATGAAAAAATGAATTATAAATATAATCAACCGCTCAAATTAAGTACTGAAAAAATAGGCATATGATATATTTTTGAACGTCGATAATGCACACATTAAACTGACAATTATAAAATGTGACGAAACACATTAGATTTTGTCATGAAGAAAATATAGAGGACACAAGGCTCGCACGCATGCCGTCACCACTAAACGGCAAAAAATACAAACATAAAATTGTCATGAGGGATGCTAAGATCATCAAAATGTTGACTATATGATAAATGTCCGGCTTTGTTCCATCAACGAAATGAACTATTGAATCGGCGCATAAAAAAATACATTACGCTAATGAAATATACGCGCGGTGTACTTGGTCAAATATTCATCTGATTCTGGACCTTGAGTTTGCATGCAAAAATAATTAACATGCACACCCTGACCCTAGGCCTCAATGAGCCATTAATATATTAATTAGGTTTAGTGGCCCATTAAAAAAATACAGCCACGTTGCATGGCTCACTGGTAGAAAAAGAGGCTTCCGTCCAGCCCCATTAGTCGCGAAACTGTAGGAACCGCGACTAATGAAGTCTTTAGTCGCGGTTCGGCAGACGAACCGCGACCAAAGGCCTGGGCCCATGGCGCTCGGTGGCCAGCTGGTGCAAGTGAGGGGCTTTAGTCGCGGTTGGCCAGGCCAACCACGACTAAAGGTGCCCAAAGGCCTTTAGTCGCGGTTGGCCAGGCCAACCGCGACTAAAGCTCCTCCCCTATATATACCAGTTCAGCATGCTCACTTAGCCATTTGGGGCCACTTCTCTTCACAAGCTTCACAAGGGGGTGTAGGTTTGCTTTTGGTTCCTCTTATGCACACAAGGTGTTTGATGAAATGCCCCAAGAGGGTGAAACAAACATGATATGAAGTGTTGGAGCCACACTTGAGGTTCCTCATTTATTTTTTCCTCCTCGATCGCGGTTAGCAACTTGAACCTTTCATGCATGTGTGTCATTGATAAAATATGCATGTGTGTTGTTCATTGTTTAATTTCTATTGTTTATAGCTAGTTAGTTTAACAAATGCATGATGGTTAATTATATATTTTATATTATAATAATGCAGATGAATCGGCAATGGATGTACGGTAACCGACTCTCCCGCGAGTTCACTACGGGTTTGAAAGATTTCCTCGTAGTGGCTAATGCGAACAAGCAGAAGGGTTTTGTTATCTGTCCATGTGTTGACTGTAAGAATCAGAAGGGTTACTCTTCCTCAAGAGAAGTTCACCTGCACCTGCTTCGGCACGGTTTCATGCCAAGCTATAATTGTTGGACCAAGCATGGAGAAAGAGGGGTTATAATGGAAGAAGATGAAGAAGGGGATGATTTCATCGATGAAAGCTATCTTGCTCATTTCGGTGATACTTTCATGGAGGATGCTGAAGGTGAAGGGGAAGGTGAAGGGGAAGGTGAAGGTGAAGAAGAGGCACGTGATGAGACCGTTGATGATCTTGGTCGGACCATTGCTGATGCACGGAGACGCTGCGAAACTGAAAAGGAGAGGGAGAATTTGGATCGCATGTTAGAGGATCACAGAAAGTCGTTGTACCCCGGATGCGATGATGGTCTGAAAAAGCTGGGCTGCACACTGGATTTGCTGAAATGGAAGGCACAGGCAGGTGTAGCTGACTCGGCATTTGAAAACTTGCTGAAAATGTTGAAGAATATGTTTCCAAAGAATAACGAGTTGCCCGCCAGTACGTACGAAGCAAAGAAGGTTGTCTGCCCTCTAGGTTTAGAGGTTCTGAAGATACATGCATGCATCAACGACTGCATCCTCTACCGCGGTGAATACGAGAATTTGAATGAATGCCCGGTATGCACTGCATTGCGTTATAAGATCAGAGGCGATGACCCTGGTGACGATGTTGAGGGCGAGAAACCCAGGAAGAGGGTTCCCGCCAAGGTGATGTGGTATGCTCCTATAATACCACGGTTGAAACGTCTGTTCAGGAACAAAGAGCATGCCAAGTTGTTGCGATGGCACAAAGAGGACCGTAAGTCGGACGGGGAGTTGAGACACACCGCAGATGGAACGCAATGGAGAAAGATCGACAGAGAGTTCAAAGATTTTGCAGCTGACGCAAGGAACATAAGATTTGGTCTAAGTACAGATGGCATGAATCCTTTTGGCGAGCAGAGCTCCAGCCATAGCACCTGGCCCGTGACTCTATGCATCTACAACCTTCCTCCTTGGTTGTGCATGAAGCGGAAGTTCATTATGATGCCAGTGCTCATCCAAGGTCCGAAGCAACCCGGCAACGACATCGATGTGTACCTAAGGCCATTAGTTGATGAACTTTTACAGCTGTGGGGCAGACCTGGTGTCCGTGTGTGGGATGAGCACAAAAAAGAGGAATTTAACCTACGAGCGTTGCTTTTCGTAACCATCAACGATTGGCCTGCTCTTAGTAACCTTTCGGGACTGTCAAATAAGGGATACAATGCATGCACGCACTGCTTACATGAGACTGAAAGTGTACATTTGCCAAATTGTAAGAAGAACGTGTACCTTGGGCATCGTCGATTTCTTCCGAAAATTCATCCAGTAAGAAAGAAAGGCAAGCATTACAACGGCAAGGCAGATCACCGGCCGAAGCCTGCGGAACGCACTGGTGCTGAGGTATTTGATATGGTCAAGGATTTGAAAGTCATCTTTGGAAAGGGTCCTGGCGGACAATCAGTTCCGAAGGGAGCTGACGGGCACGCAGCCATGTGGAAGAAGAAATCTATATTCTGGGAGCTAGAATATTGGAAAGTCCTAGAAGTCCGCTCTGCAATCGACGTGATGCACGTTACGAAGAATATTTGCGTGAACCTCCTAAGCTTCTTGGGCGTGTATGGGAAGACAAATGATACAAAGGAAGCACGGCAGGACCAGCAACGTTTGAAAGACCCTGATGACCGGCATCCGGAATGGTTTCAAGGTCGTGCCAGCTACGCTCTGACCAAAGAAGAGAAGGTCATCTTTTTTGAATGCCTGAGCAGTATGAAGGTCCCGTCTGGATTCTCGTCCAATATAAAGGGAATAATAAACATGGCGGAGAAAAAGTTCCAAAACCTGAAGTCTCACGACTGCCACGTGATTATGACGCAATTGCTTCCGATTGCTTTGAGGGGGCTCCTGCCGGAAAATGTTCGAGTAGCCATTGTGAAGCTATGTGCATTCCTCAATGCAATCTCTCAGAAGGTAATCAATCCAGAAGATCTACCACGGTTACAGAACGATGTGATCCAATGTCTTGTCAGTTTCGAGTTGGTGTTCCCGCCATCCTTCTTCAATATTATGACGCACCTCTTGGTTCACCTAGTCGAAGAGATTTTCATTCTCGGTCCTGTATTTCTACACAATATGTTCCCCTTCGAGAGGTTCATGGGAGTATTAAAGAAATATGTTCGTAACCGTGCTAGGCCAGAAGGAAGCATCGCCAAGGGCTATGGAAATGAGGAGGTAATTGAGTTTTGTGTTGACTTTGTTCCTGACCTTAAGCCGATTGGTCTTCCTCGATCGCGGCACGAGGGGAGACTAAGTGGAAAAGGCACGATCGGAAGGAAATCAACGACATGTATGGACGGCCATTCTCTGACTGAAGCACACCACACTGTACTGACCAATTCCAGCTTGGTGGCTCCGTACTTTGAGAAACACAAGAATATTTTACGCTCGGACAACCCGGGGAAGCCTGAATCCTGGATTAGGAAGGCCCACATGGAGACTTTCGGCAGTTGGTTGAGAAAACATTTAATGAATGACAATGATGTTGTAGATCAGCTGTACATGTTGGCCAAGACACCATCTTCGACTATAACGACTTTCCAAGGGTACGAGATAAATGGGAATACATTTTACACGATCGCCCAAGATAAAAAGAGCACCAACCAAAACAGTGGTGTCCGCTTTGATGCAGCAACCGAGAATGGGCAAAAGGTCACATATTATGGTTACATAGAGGAGATATGGGAACTTGACTATGGACCCTCCTTTAAGGTCCCTTTGTTCCGGTGCAAATGGTTCAAGCTAACAGGAGGTGGGGTAAAGGTGGACCAGCAATACGGAATGACAATGGTGGATTTCAACAATCTTGGTTACCTTGACGAACCATTCGTCCTAGCGAAAGATGTCGCTCAGGTTTTCTATGTGAAGGACATGAGTAGCAAACCGAGGAAACGGAAAGATAAGAAAACGATCAGTACATCATGCGATGATCCAAAGCGCCACATTGTTCTTTCAGGGAAAAGAAACATCGTGGGAGTGGAGGACAAGACAGACATGTCAGAAGATTATAATATGTTTGCTGAAATTCCGCCCTTCAAAGTGAACACCGACCCAAGCATTAAGTTAAATGATGAGGATGCTCCATGGATACGGCACAATCGTAAGCAAGCAGGGACACAAGGGAAGAAATGATGTGTAATAATTTATTGTACCAAACTTTGTTGAATGGATCATGTGAATTATATTACCCGTGATGTGTTTGGTGTCCATTTTCAAATGATTCGAGATACCACTGATGATACATGAAATTTGGAGTGATTTAGTCATACTCCTGCCTAGGCGTATAATATGCATACTCGTAGTCTTCATAGCCGCCGCCGTTGTACTGGTAGTCGTCGCCTTCTAAGTTGCCGCCGTCGTCGTCGCTGCTGTCGTCGCTGTCGTACTCCTGCCTAGGCGTATAAAATTTTGAATTGAATTAGTTTTATTTTTCTGAATTTTTTGATATATTATTTGTATTTTTAACATTTTGAATTGAATTAGTTTTATTTTTCTTAATTTTTTGATATATTATTTGTATTTTTAGAATTTTGAATTGAATTAGTTTTATTTTTCTGAATTTTTTGATATAATATTTGTGTTTTTAACATATTGAATTGAATTAGTTTTATTTTTCTGAATTTTTTGATATATTATTTGTATTTTTAACATTTTGAATTGAATTAGTTTTATTTTTCTTAAGTTTTTGATATATTATTTGTATTTTTAGAATTTTGAATTGAATTAGTTTTATTTTTCTGAATTTTTTGATATAATATTTGTGTTTTTAACATATTGAATTGAATTAGTTTTATTTTTCTGAATTTTTTGATATATTATTTGTATTTTTAAGATTTTGAAAAAGAAAAAGTATTTTAAAAATACCTTTAGTCGCGGTTGGCCTGGCCAACCGCGACTAAAGGTCGTTGCGCGCGGGAACGCAAAAACCCGCCAAAAAACCCTTTAGTCGCGGTTGGTCTGGCCAACCGCGACTAAAGGTTACCCTTTAGTCGCGGGTCGCCTCCCCAACCGCGACTAAAGGTTACCCTTTAGTCACGGGTCGCCTCCCCAACCGCGACTAAAGGGGGGGGGGCTATAAATACAAGGGCCCGAACCCTTTCTCGTCTTCTCCGATTCAACACCGCGCCGAAGGCCTGCCGCCGTCGCCCTCGCCCTCGACGCCACCCGCCGTCGCCCTCGCCCTCGACGCCGCCCGCCGTCGCCCTCGACGCCGCCCGCCGTCGCCCTCGACGCCGCCCGCCGTCGCCCTCGCCCTCGACGCCGCCCGCCGTCGCCCGCCGTATGTTTGCACACCGCGCCCTGCCCCGGCCCACGCGCGCCGCCCCCTCTCGCCCACACGTACGGCGCCGCCGGCCGTCACCGGCCTCCCTCGCCCACCGCGCGCGCGCCGCCTCGCTCGCCCGCCCTCAACGCCGCCGGCCGGCCTCAGTACTGCCGCGCGCGCACGGGCCACCGGTCTCAGACAGAGAGCGAGATCGTGGAGAGAGAGAGGGGCGCCGCGGGCCACCAGAATTTTTTCTTTTTTTTCTTTTTTTTGTTCTTTTTAATTTTAACTAGTTAATTAGTTTAACAAAAACGGTAAAATAACTTAAAACTTGATAATTAACAAAAAAACCGTAAAATTTGATAATTAACAAAAAAACATATATAAAACTTGATAATTAACAACAAAAAAAGTAAAACTTGATAATCAATATATACAACGACCCCGCGCGTCAATGTACAACGATCCCGCTTTAAAAAAATGTACACGACCCCGCGCATATACGGAGAGGGGGCGGCGAGGGGGCGGCGATGCGCGCGGTGTTTTTTTTGGGATCGAGAGGGGGCGGCGAGGGTTATACATGTGTGTTGTCCTCGCCTCCCTCTCCGTGACGCCGTCGTCTGCCGCCCCGTCTCGCGCTCTACCGCGACACCCTCTCCCACCCCTTCCTCGCCCCCTCCTTTTGCCACCGCCCTTTCGCCACCGCCACCGCCACCGCCCCCCTTCTTCACTTAATTAATTTGTTTTTACTACATGTTTTCAGGACTGACATAATGGCGGACGATAGAGCTGACCCGATTATGGACAACTATGATCCGGACGGTGAAGCACATATGTTCGGCATCATAAACGGCGATATTCTATATGTGCCGACCGGACAAGAAGAAGATGATATCTCTTCTTATCTGAACCTTGACGGTGAAGATGAAGGGCGCCGTCAGCAAGATGATGCCGAACAAACGTCGATAAACGACGATCTTCAAATGGAAGTAGCAACCACCTCCGGCGCCGAGGTATATATATACATTGAGCCTCTGGTGATACAAACTAACTGATTTGAATAAATATGTGTGTACTAACACGCGCGACTCTCTTTCTTATTTTAGCCCTCGGCCGGATCGTCGAAACAATCGAGTACATCGTCAAAGCGTGGCGCAACCAAGACGATGAAACAAGGAGAAACATGCACCATCGAGGTTGTCGACAGTGCAACCGGCAGGCCGCTGGAGCCCCGCAAGAACGCCACCAAGTTTGTCAACCAATGCGGAGCCGTTGTTAGAGACAACGTCTCGATCACCGTCCAGGAGTGGAATAAGCCAAAGAAGGCACGAATTGCTGGTTTCACTTTTGTCGATAAGAGAACAAAAGAAGATTGCTTCAAGAAGCTTATGGAACATTTCGTTCTACCTTCGGAATACAACAAATTCGATGAGGAGGGTAACAAGATTGAGGAAAACAAGGAGAGGAGGAGGCTAGTCAAACAGTTCGCTCTTCATAAGATGGCCGACGCATTCCGGAAATTCAAGCAAAATCTAGCCCATGACTTTGTCAAGCAGAACAAGACTCCGGATTTCAAAGGACAATATGAGAAACTGAAACATGATTGGCCAGAATTTGTGAAGCAAAAGAAATCGGAGCAGTTCATTCAAATATCGAAAAAAATAAGGAAAATGCGGCTAAGAAGGAGTACAATCATATTATGGGGCCAGGAGGGTATCGCCTTTGGGAGCCTAGGTGGGAGAAGATGGAGAACGAGTTGAGGGCGCGAGGAATCTGTCCAGGTACGGAGGGATGGGACCCAAGGGCCAAAAGCTGGTGGTACGGGCATGGGGGAACGCTGAACCCGGAGACAGGGGAGTGTGTTTACCGGGGCAAAATAATTAAACCCACCCAAGCCCTTATTGACGCAATGAGGGATGCTCAAGAGGGGAAGATCAAGTTCAACAGAGAGAACGACGCGCTGACAAAAGCCCTCGGGAATCCTGAACACGGAGGACGTGTACGAGGCATGGGGCACATTCCGTGGAAAATAGGGTTCCCCCAGAACGATGACCCGTATGGTTACAGAAGCCGGAAGAGAAAGATGGATCGGGAAGCAGATGTTGTGGCGCGGTTGGCATCGGAAATGGATGTGATGAAGAAAACCGTGAGTGTACTAGTAGCCGAAAGAGATGCAGCTCGGGCGCAGCATGAAGATCATCCAGCGGATCTCAGAAGCCAGCAGCGGAGAAGCAGTGTGGCTTCCACGGAGGCCCCACCGGCTGGTGCAGATGCACCACGATCGAAATTACTACACCGGAGCCTCTGGTGGTCGAAATTACTGCACCGGAGCCTCTGGTGGTCGAAATTACTGCACCGGAGCCTCCTCGCTACCCCGTGGACGATATAAAGGAGATGAAAGAATGTCATCTGTATTATCCTATCGGGAACATGTCCATGAAGGTAGCCATCGGCAGTGCTTTACCATGTTTACCTGGAGCACTCCACCACAACAACCCCATTCAAGATGGCTATGCTCGTGTCACGGTGGAGGACATAGTCCAAGGGTTTGAGGACCTGGAGATTGACATTGCTACACCTGAAGGGGAGAAAAGACTTGGAGATGTCAAGCGCCATTTCATTCTATGGCAAAAGAAGTTTATCAAGTTTCCAGGCGAGGCGCCAAGGACAACAAGTCCACCCCCTACGGTGGTGGCGGTTCACCTACACCTCCGTCACGTCAGCCGACGCCCCCCAGTCCACAACGTCCGGCGGGTGATCAGACGCCGCCCCCCAGTCCTCGTCCGGCGGGTGATCAGACGCCGCCCCCCAATCCACCTCCGGCAAAGAAGCAGAAGCAGTCCTGGATTATTAACCCGGACCCTTATGTACCTAAGACCACAAAGGTACCGGAGTCATCACTGAAGCCTCTCCCCACAAGGCCTTGGGAACATAGTGCCGAGGAAACTGCTGCGGCCGCGGCTGCTGATCATGAGAAATGGAAGGCCGACTGCAAGAAGAAAAGAGAGCCCAAGCCCAAGCCAGTATTTTCTGATGAGCAAAAGAAGTGGGCTAAGTCATTTTTGAGCACACCGTCCCAAGCCGCGAAGAATCTGCCTGACGACTATGCACGTGAACTTCGTAGGCAGGCACTCATGTTGAAGGAGAAGAAAGAGCGGGCGGAGAACCAGGAGAACAAAGCCTTGGAGGAGGCCGAGAAAACGGAATTAGAAAGTAAAAAAAGCGGGAAACGAGTTGCCCAGCTCGGGGAACAAAGTAAACAATCGATTGCCCCGCTTATAGTGAAAGCCGCCGGTCCGGATGACCCCGATATCATAGCAGCTGCGGCAGCACATGGATTGACTGTAACGAGTGCCAGAGAACAAGCGGCCAACTTAGGTATTACTCTTCGTGAACTGTTAGGCCTTGATGAGGCGCCAGTGAAGGAGGTAGTAATTACATATGTGAAGAATGGGCTTCTCGTCGAGCCTGCGCAGGAAGAGGATCTACCTCCACAAATGAAAGGTATGCTGAAATGGTACAAGGGTTACATAAAAAATAAAAGCGCCAAAGAATATATTTATGCGGAAGTTAGATATGAGCATCACTTCAAACATTACTATGTACAAATTCATCTGAGTGAATTGTTCCAGCTTTTCAATCTGCGCGAGCTCGACAAATCTATCATCAGTTGCTACGTTCTGTAAGTGATTTATTTCTACCCCATCTCGTTCATATTGCCTGCACTATATATATGTCCTAACTATATTGTTGTGTCCGCTATTATACATGCAGAATGAAGATTAAGGAATGCAGAGTAAGGAACATCCATGATGTTGGGTTCATTGACCCACACATCGTTAATGGATATGTGTTGGAGCATCACCCCGCCGACATGGAGGCAGACCTGTGGCAGTTTCTTACAAAGCAGGAACTCAAAAGTGATATTCTATTTCCTTACCATTTTGGGTGAGTATTTCTGTCTTGAGCACATTCTCTTTTGTTTACTCCATGCATGGTATGTGGCCGGCTAATCGATGAGTTATGCATGACGTACTGTGCATGTATCGTGTCCGCAGGTTCCACTGGATTCTGCTAGTAATTAAAGTTGACACCTTAGAATGTCTTGTCCACGACTCTCTGAATAAGGATCCAAAGCTTTGGGGCGGCATGAGAAGAATGCTGCAGAAGTAATTATTTTCATTCATTTGCGCTCTATATCGATCGACCTATTTCGTTCATTTCCTAATATCAAGTAACTAATAACTCTCTTGTTCATTTAATTTTCTTTGCCTCGTAGGGTTTGGAGACGGTTCGTAGATACAAAGGTCGGTGAATTCAAAAAAGAGCTAGGCTAAGAATGGTGAGGATATTCAGCCAGCGGGGACCAATCTATGTGCATACTATGTCTGTGAGATGATCCGGAGATACACCTCTGAGCGGGTTCCGAGTGATACCAATGCTCAGAGGAATAACCTCCGGATGATGCTTAGTCCAGAAGCTCGCTTCCGACCACTTCAAGAGGAACTAGCTGGATGGTTCAGGAGGGAAGTCCTCCATCCTAAAGGAGAACACCATTACGAGGACGTAGAACTTTATATGCATTAAATTATGTATGGAAACTTGTTCAAAATTGTATATGGTCATCCGATGATATTGAATATATATTGTATATTCCTCTTGAATTCTTTTTGGTTCTAATTTCAAATTTGTTTGAAATTGTACATTCATATGCATGTATGTAGTACCGTAGAATATGTGAAACTCCTTCAAAATTAAAATAAAGCACAAAAGAAATAAAACAATACAAATTAAACAGAAAACAGGTTTAGGGGGGGGGCTAAAACCCTAAACCTGCGGCGGCCTTTAGTCGCGGTTGGCCAGAAGAACCGCGACTAAAGGTCCTCCGCCCCGACGGCCGCCTGGCGCCCACGTGGACGGGCCTTTAGTCGCGGTTCTTAAGCAACCGCGACTAAAGGGGGGGGCCTTTAGTCGCGCCTATTTGGTCGCGGTTGCGCAACCGCGACTAATGGCAGTTGCGAACCGCGACCAAAGGCCCTTTTTCCACCAGTGGCTGTAGGCTTATGCATGCATGCTCAACAGTGACAAGGCCCACAAATTGATTAAATTAATCAAGCCCACACGGTGATTGAGAATAAATGGGCTAATTAGGCCAGTGACCGGTTCAAAGCTCGGTCAACTTGTGATTAAGAAATAAAGAAATGAAAAAAGAGCCAGCTGCTCCCACAATTGCACGAACACTTCCCACGATCTGCCAACGTGGGCGAGCGTCCAACAGCGCCCCGTCGCCGTTCGCCCTATAAATACTGTCATGTTGTATACAGGAAGGAGGTTGGATGGCCACCGCTGGTTAGTTCGCATTAGACTGCCCATTTCATCGCTACTGCATAGGAAGATTGTTGTACACGAACACTGCTACACACAAATACTGCTGCAAATATTCCACACACACGAAGAGAAGGAGACTTGGAGGAGTTTGGCAAGAAGGTGAAATTCATGGTTCTCTCCTAATCCCGTTGCTCCTCTTGTTGGTGATCTTCCCTATGTTTTCTCAATCTTTGCTCTTGGTTTGGTCATATTGACATGAACCAAGTGGCTTCTCCCCATATGATGATTCTTGATTTGATCACATTGACACAGATCATGAATTCTTTTCCATGCTGCCCAATTTTTGCTCTTGGCTTGGTCATATTGACACGAGTCAAGTAGCTTTTTGCTTGATATGATGGTTCTTGATTTGGTCATATTGACACAAATCTAGAACCTTTCTTCAAGTAGCATGATCCTTGCTTTTTCCTCCATATGATGGTTCTTGATTTGGTCATATTGACACAAATCTTGAATTTTTCTCCAAGTGACATGATTCTTGCTCTTGGCTTGGTCATATTGGCACATCCCAAGTAGCCTTCATCCTCCACAAATTTGGAATTCTACGCTTGGCATGGTCACATTGACACATGTCAAGAAGTAATCTCAAAATTCAATAATTTGTTCTTGGCATGGTCATGTTGACACATGTCAAGTAGCACTCTCAGAAGTAGTATTCTCATGTTGACACATGTCAAGTGGTATTCTCACAAATTTGATAGTTTGTTCTTGCCATGGTCATGTTGACACATGTTAAGAAATACAAGTTGCATGAAAATTGCCTCTGGTTTGGTCATATTGACACAAATCAAGGTATTTATTCCCTTATGTAGAGTGAAGACTTTGTTCTCAATGGAATCACAGCAAAGTATGACTCGGGGAAAATCAACATAAAAAATGATGAACAAATAAAATGCATATAAAAATATTGCAAAACAATATGTGCTCGTCAAAAGACACCATACTTAGTCGCATGTTCTATGATCACATGCGTGCATGATGTGCGAAAATGAGTCATGTAGCACAAATTAACCTTGTTCAAACCTGGGTGTATAGAAAATAATATTCCAACTTCATGATGCATAAACAAATGCTGCCCAAATCGTAAATGGTGTTATATTAACCGGATGTCTATAAAATAGACTAAAGGGGTGCACTATATAAAAAAAATCTATCGGCCCCAAATAATGCTAGCCGGCATCATTGACAAAATAACCAGATATGGGCGAATCTAATGAATGTGCATGCAAAGTAAAATGGACACGTCGTACCTAGCTAATTCTAGGATAATTGGCTTACATCCACCCAATTAAAATAAATTGTATGGTCCCTTCATATGGACGTACATACATTAAAAAAACTAAAAGATGATCAGAGTCATATTCTGAGTCTGATTGCACTTGAAATGTTGTAGTGCACTTGCATATGCCACCAAAACAAACTAAATATTTTTTTATCTGCTCCATGTATGTGTATGCTCAAAAAGGTCGTGTCTAGCTTATCTACGTATAAGATAAAAGTTAGATCATGCATCCCCCATACGGCTTGCAAATATTAAGAAAACGTAGATGTCATCTACTCATAAAACAAAGAGCACTACAACTTTTAGTACTAATGTATTTTGCATACATAGAACACACGCATGCATGATTTTATGCCCCATACGCGTGCATCATGATGTTTGAAGACTCATTTAACAGATTGGTTAACCATTAAGATGACTTTCTCATACAAAGTAAAGAAAATAAATCAAAGTCTATATAATGGTTCATCAACAAGGAAAAGTAAGTGAAGTCATTCAAGCATGCACACATGTACTGCCAACATCAGTACGAGTTAAATGAAAGCAAATGCAAATGAAAGTCATCGCATATGATAACATCAACAAAGTCCAAGGCTCCCCCGAGCATGCCGGCGTCGACGACAGCGAGGAGGAAGAATTTTCTTTTATCATTTTGTAATGGTCGTATGTTGTAATCCCATGTAGTAGAAATGTTGGAATTCTTAATCAGGGGTTTTCTCTTT
Organism: Triticum aestivum; assembly: GCF_018294505.1. Lineage (NCBI taxonomy): Eukaryota > Viridiplantae > Streptophyta > Magnoliopsida > Poales > Poaceae > Triticum > Triticum aestivum. The sequence goes on along the minus strand of NC_057807.1, from coordinate 172,370,505 downwards.
GGAGATTTAATTATCAGATCTTTTATGAAAATGTAAGAGCTCTGGAAATAATGTACCTGCAATGTTTGTTTCTTTTTTATTTTATGCATTTAAATTTCACTCTGTATCAATGACGTGGACGCGTGTTTCACGCCCGTCATTTTCCCGTCATCAGTACCTGAGCATGAACATGAACAAGTCCTGCAGAAATGTTACTCCGAAGCTTATGGAGGACATCATGCGGGAGATAGAACTGGTCATAAGGTATTGCAATCCGGTTTTTGTTGGCCTACTCTCTTCAAAGATATCCATAAGTTTGTTTTATCTTGTGATGAATATCAAAGAATTAGTAATATTGGTAAGCGTCCGAAAATGCCAACGAATTATTCTCTTGCTGTTGAACCATTTGATGTATGGTGATTTGATTACATGGGACCTTTTCCTTCATCTAATGGGTATACACATATTTTGGTTGTTGTTGATTATGTTACTAAGTGGGTAGAAGCTATTCCAACTAGTAGTGCTAATCACAACACCTCTATTAAAATGCTTAGGGAAGTCATTGATACGTCTCCAATTGTATCTATATTTTTTGATTGTTCCATGCTATTATATTATCTGTTTTGGATGTTTTATATGCTATTTTATATTATTTTTGGGACTAACCTATTAACCTGCAGCCCAGGGCCAGTTTCTGTTTTTTGCCTGTTTTAGAGTTTCGTAGAAAAGGAATACCAAACAGAGTCCAAAACAGAATAAAACTTTCACGATGATCTTTCTTGGACCTGAAGCAAACCAGGAGACTTAGAGATGAAGTCGGAGAAGCAACGAGGCGGCCACGAGGGAGGAGGGTGCGCCCCCTACCTCGTGGGCCCCTTGGAGGTCTCCTGACCTAATTCTTTCGCCCATATATACTCTTATACCCCAAAACCATCAGGGGGAGCCACGAAAACACTTTTCCACCGCCGCAACCTTTTGTACCCGTGAGATCCCATCTAGGGACCTTTTCTGGCGTCCTGCCGGAGGGGGATTAGATCATGGAGGGCTTCAAAATCAACACCATTGCCCTTCCGATGAAGCGTGAGTAGTTTACCACAGACCTATGGGTCCATAGCTAGTAGCTAGATGGCTTCTTCTCTCTCTTTGATTCTCAATACCATGTTCTCCTCGATGTTCTTGGAGATCTATTCGATGTAATACTCTTTTGCAGTGTGTTTGCTGAGATCCGATGAATTGTGGATTTATGATCAAATTATCTATGAATATTATTTGAATCTTCTCTGAATTCTTATATGCACGATTTGATATCTTTGCAAGTCTCTTTGAATTATTGGTTTAGTTTGGCCTACTAGATTGGTTTTTCTTGCAATGGGAGAAGTGCTTAGATTTGGGTTCAATCTTGCGGTGTCCTTTCCCAATGACAGTAGGGGCAGCAAGTCACGTATTGTATTGTTGCCATCGAGGATAAAAATATGGGGTTTTCATCATATTGCTTGAGTTAATTCCTCTACGTCATTTCTTCTTACTTAATGTGTTACTCTGTTCTTCATGAACTTAATACTCTAGATGCAGGCAGGAGTTGGTCGATGTGTGGAGTAATAGTAGTAGATGCAGAAATTGTTTCGGTCTACTTGACACGGACGTGATGCCTATGTTCATGATCATTGCCTTAGATATCGTCATAATTATGCACTCTTCTCTCAATTGCTCGGCAGTAATTTGTTCACCCACCGTATTATTTGCTATCTTGAGAGAAGCCACTAGTGAAACCTATGGCCCCCGGGTCTCTTTTCCATCATATAAGTTCTAGTTTCCATCATACTAGTTTCCGATCTACTATTTTGCAATCTTTTACTTTCCGATCCATAAACCAAAATACCAATAATATTTACTTTACTGTTTATCTATCTCTATTAGATCTCACTTTTGCAAGTACCCGTGAAGGGATTGACAACCCCTTTATTGCGTTGGGTGCAAGCTTGTTGATTGTTTGTGTAGGTATTCGGTGACTTGTGCGTTATCTCCTATTGGATTGAGACCTTGGTTCTCAAACTAAGGGAAATACTTACTCTACTTTGCTGCATCACCCTTTCCTCTTCAAGGCAAAAACCAACGCAAGCTCAAGAAGTAGCAGGAAGAATTTCTGGCGCCATTGCCAAGGAGATGTATGTCAAGTCAAGACATACCAAGTACCCATCATAAACTCTCATTTCTTGCATTACATTATTTTCCATTCGCCTCTTGTTTTCCTCTCCCCCACCTCTAAAACGATTTTTGAAAAGATTTGCCTTTTCTTCGCCCCTCTTCCATTCGTCTTTTTTGATTGCTTTTGTGCTTGTGATTTGTGTGCCTTTATGGTGCAACCAAAAAGCATTGATACTCACCTTAGGAGGTTGGAAGAAATTGAAAATAATGTTAGAAGCTTTATGTCGTTAAAATTTGAGCATAATAGTTTCTTTAGAAACGAGCTTAAAGAGTAAAAAAGTTTTATGGAGTATATGAATAAAGAGCTCAATGAGATGTCTAAAGAATTTTATGGTTTGAAATCTCAGTTTGCTCATCTTGAAAATTTAGTAGGCCAAATTTCTGATAAACAAGCCACCTTAGTAAATAAGATGTCGGTTAAACCAGAGGCTTTAAATAACGATGAAGATGTAAAAGTGATTGATGTGACTCCTATTGAATCTTTGTTTTCCAATATAAATCTTGATAAAGATGGGACTAGAGATGAGTCAACTTTAGTTAAAAGTCGTCCCAATGATTCCCAGTTTTTAGATCTAGGTGCTAAAATTGATAAAAGTGGATTGGAGAGGTCAAGACTTTAAATAGAAATGAACCCACTCTTTTGGATTTCAAGGAATTTAATTCTGATAATTGTTATTTAATAGATTGTATTTCCTTGTTGCAACCGTGTTGAATTTTCCTTATGCTTATAATCAAAACAAAGTTTTACTAAACATAATTTTGATGCTATGACACAATCTTTTGAAGAAAAGCTTGAATTGGAAGTTTCTATCCCTAGAAAACTTTATGATGAGTGGGAACCTACTATTAAGATTAAGATTAAAGATTATGAGTGCCATGCTTTGTGTGATTTTGGTGCTAGCATTTCCATGATTCCGAAAACTTTGTGTGATGTGTTTGGTTTCCGCGAATTTGATGATTGCTCTTTAAATTTGCATCTTACGGATTCCGCTATTAAGAAACCTATGGGAAGGATTAATGATGTTCTTATTGTTGCAAATAGGAATTATGTGCCCATAGATTTCATTGTTCTTGATATAGATTGCAATCCTACGTGTCCTATTATTCTTGGTAGACCTTTTCTTAGAATGATTGGTGCAATTATTGACATGAAAGAAGTAAACATTAGATTCCAATTTCCATTAAGGAAAGGCATGGAACACTTTTCTAGAAAGAAAATTAAATTTCCATATGAATCTACTATGAGAGCCACTTATGGATTGCATACCAAAGATGACAACCCTAGATCTATTTGTGTTTTATGCCTAGCTAAGGGCGTTAAACGATAGCACTTGTTGGGAGGCAACCCAATTTTATTTTTGTTCTTTGCTTTTTGTTCCTATTTAGTAATAAATAATACGTCTAGCCTCTGGTTAGAGGTGGTTTTGTGTTTTAATTAGTGTTTGTGCCAAGTTAAACCTTTAGGATAGCTTATGGTGATATTTGTGTTGATCCTGCTGAAAAACAGAAACTTTTGTGCCCAGTAAATAATTTTCACAATTTTATTGAAACGTGCTTTTGATTTGATTCTTTTTGCTTTGGATTGGTGCACAAATTTCCCAGGTTGTTCTAATTTTTCAGAATTTCTGGAGTTACAGAAGTATTCGAGAGTTACAGATTGCTAAAGACTGTTCTGTTTTTGTCTAATTCTGTTTTCTATGTGTTGTTTGCTTATTTTGATGAATCTATGGGTAGTATCAGGGGGTATAAACCATGGAAAAGTTGGAATACAGTAGATATTACACCAAATATAAATAAAGAATGAGTTTGCAATAGTACCTTAAAGTGGTGATTTATTTTCTTATACTAACAGAGCTTATGAGATTTTCTGTTAAGTTTTGTGTTGTGAAGTTTTCAAGTTTTGGGTAAGGATTTGATGGACTATGGAATAAAGAGTGGCAAGAGCCTAAGCTTGGGGATTCCAAGGCACCCCAAGGTAATATTCAAGGACAACCAAAAGCCTAAGATTGAGGATGCCCCGGAAGGAATCCTCTCTTTCGTCTTCATCTATCGGTAACTTTACTTGAGGCTATATTTTTATTCACCACATGATATGTGTTTTGCTTGGAGTGTCTTGTATGATTTGAGTCTTTGATTTTTAGTTTACCACATTCATCCTTGCTGTACACACCTTTTGGGAGAGACACGCATGAATCGTGATTTTTTAGAATACTCTATGTGCTTCACTTATATCTTTTGAGCTAGGTAATATTGCTCTAGTACTTCACTTATATCTTTTTAGAGCATGGTAGTGGCTTTATTTTATAGAAATTGATGAAATCTCGTGCTTCACTTATATTATTTTGAGAGTCTTTTAGAACGGCATGGTAATTTGCTTTGGTTATAAATTTAGTCCTAATATGATAGGCATCCAAGGGGGATATAATAAAAACTTTCATATGAAGTGCATTGAATACCATGAGAAGTTTGATTCTTTATGATTGTTTTGAGATATGAAGATGGTGATATTAGAGTCATGCTAGTGGAGTAAATTTGAGAAATACTTGTGTTGAGGTTTGTGAGTCCCGTAGCATGCACGTATGGTGAACCGTTATGTAACGAAGTTGGGGCATGAAGTATTTTTTGATTGTCATCCTTTGTGTGGAGCTCGGGATCACGCGATGGTTAACTCCTACCAACCCTTCCCCTAGGAGCATGTGCGTAGCACTTGGTTTCGATGAATAATAGATTTTTGCAATAAGTATGTGAGTTCTTTATGACTAATGTTGAGTCCATGGATTATACGCACTCTCACCCTTCCATCATTGCTAGCCTCTCTTGTACCGCGCAACTTTCGCCAGTACCATACACCAACCATATACCTTCCTCAAAACAGCCATCATACCTACCTATTATGGCATTTCCATAGCCATTCCGAGATATATTGCCATGCAACTTTCCACCGTTCCGTTTATTATGACATGTTTCGTCATTATCATATTGCTTTGCATGATCATGTAGTTGACATCGTATCTGTGGCAAAGCCACCTTTGATAATTCTTTCATACATGTCACTCTTGATTCATTGCACATCCTGGTACACCATCGGAGGCATTCACATAGGGTCATATATTTTTTCTAAGTATCGAGTTGTAAGTAAATAGAAGTGTGATGATCATCATTATTAGAGCATTGTCCCATGTGAGGAATAAAAAAAGAGAAAAAAAGAGGCCAAAGAAGCCAAAATAAAAAGAGGCCAAAGAAAAAAAAGAAAAAAAGAAAAAAAGAAAAAAAAGAAAAATGAGAGAAAAAGAGAGAAGGGGCAATGTTACTATCCTTTTACCACACTTGTGCTTCAAAGTAGCACCATGATCTTCATGATAGAGAGTCTCCTATTTTGTCACTTTCATATACTAGTGGGAATTTTTCATTATAGAACTTGGCTTTTATATTGCAACGATGGGCTTCCTCAAATCGCCCTAGGTCTTCATAAGCAAGCAAATTAGATGCACACCCACTTAGTTTCTTTTTGAGCTTTCATACACTTATAGCTCTAGTGCATTTTGCATGGCAATCCCTACTCACTCACATTTATATCTATTGATGGACATCTCCATAGCCCGTTGATACACCTAGTTGATGTGAGACTATCTCCCTCTTTTTGTCTTCTGCACAACCACCATTCTCTTCCACCATAGTGCTATGTCCATGGCTCACGCTTATGTATTGCGTGAAAGTTGAAAAAGTTTGAGAATACTGAAGTACAAAACAATTGCTTGGATGAAACTGGGTTGTGCATAATTTGAGTATTTTGTGTGATGAAGATGGAGCATAGCCAGACTATATGATTTTGTAGGGCTAAGCTTTCTTTGGCCATGTTATTTTGAGAAGACATAATTGCCTTGTTAGTATGCTTGAAGTATTATTATTTCTATGCCAATATTAAACCTTTGTTTTGAATCTTACGGATTTGAACATTCATGCCACAATAAAGAGAATTACATGGATAAATATGTTAGGTACCATTTCACATCAAAAACTCCGTTTTTATCATTTACCTACTCGAGGACGAGCAGTAATTAAGCTTGGGGATGCTTGATACGTCTCCAACGTACCTATAATTTTTTATTGTTCCATGATATTATATTATCTGTTTTGAATGTTTTATATGCATTTATATGCTATTTTATATTATTTTTGGGACTAACCTATTAGCCTAGAGCCCTGTGTCAGTTTCTGTTTTTTGCCTGTTTTAGAGTTTCGCAGAAAAGGAATACCAAACGGAATAAAACTTTCGCGATGATCTTTCTTGGACCGGTAGCAAACCAGGAGACTTGGAGATGAAGTCGGAGAAGCAACGAGGTGACCACAAGGGTGGAGGGTGCGCCCAGGGGGGTAGGGTGCACCCCCTACCTCGTGGGACCCTCGGAGGTCTCCTGACCTAATTCTATCACCCATATATACTCTTATACCCCAAAACCATCAGGGGGAGCCACGAAAACACTTTTCCACTGCAACCTTCTGTACCCATGAGATCCCATCTAGGGACCTTTTTCGGTGTCCTGCCGGAGGGGGATTCGATCATGGAGGGCTTCTACATCAACACCATTGCCCTTCCGATGAAGCGTGAGTAGTTTACCACAGACCTATGGGTCCATAGCTAGTAGCTAGACTCTCTCTTTGATTCTCAATACCATGTTCTCCTCGATGTTCTTGGAAATCTATTCGATGTAATACTCTTTTGCAGTGTGTTTGCCGAGATCCGGTGAATTTTGGATTTATGATTAGATTATCTATGAATATTATTTGAATCTTCTCTGAATTCTTATATGCATGATTTGATATCTTTTCAAGTCTCTTCAAATTATCGGTTTAGTTTGGCCTACTAGATTGTTTTTTTTTGCAATGGGAGAAGTGCTTAGCTTTGGGTTCAATCTTGTGGTGTCCTTTCCCAGTGGTAGTAGGGGCAGTAAGGCACATATTGTATTGTTGCCATCGAGGATAAAAATATGGGGTTTTCATCATATTGCTTGAGTTAATTCCTCTACATATTGTCATCTTAATTAATGCGTTACTCTGTTCTTCATGAACTTAATACTCTAGATGCAGGAAGGAGTCGGTTGATGTGTGGAGTAATAGTAGTAGATGCAGAATCGTTTCGGTCTACTTGACACGGACGTGATGCCTATGTTCATGATCATTGCCATAGATATCGTCATAATTATGCGCTCTTCTATTAATTGCTCGGCAGTAATTTGTTCACCCACCGTATTATTTGCTATCTTGAGAGAAGCCACTAGTGAAACCTATGGCCCCCGGGTCTCTTTTCCATCATATAAGTTCTCTTTTCCATCATACTAGTTTCCGATCTACTATTTTGCAATCTTTTACTTTCCGATCTATAAACCAAAAATACCAAAAATATTTACTTTATCGTTTATCTATCTCTATTAGATCTCACCTTTGCAAGTAACCATGAAGGGATTGACAACCCCTTTATCGCATTGGGTGCAAGTTTGTTATTTGTTTGTGCAGGTACTCGGTGACTTGTGCGTTGTCTCCTACTGGATTGATACCTTGGTTCTCAAACTGAGGGAAATACTTACTCTACTTTGCTGCATCACCCTTTCCTCTTCAAGGTAAAAACCAACGCAAGCTCAAGAAGTAGCAGTCATTTTCCCAAGGTTTGGAGTCCCTAGATATTTAATGACTGATGGTGGTTCACACTTTATTCATGGTGTTTTCCGTAAAATGCTTGCTAAATATGATGTTAACCATAGAATTGCATCACCCTATCATCCTTAGTCTAGTGCTCAAGTTGAACTTAGCAATAGAGAAATAAAGTTAATATTACAAAAACTGTCAATAGGTCTCGACAGAATTGGTCTAAGAAATTAGATGATGCACTTTGGGCCTATAGAACAACATATAAAAACCCTATGGGTATGTCTCCTTATAAAATGGTTTATGGAAAAGCTTGTCATTTGCCTCTTGAGTTAGAGCATAAAGCATATTGGGCAATTAAAGAACTCAATTATGATTTCAAACTTGCCGGTGAAAAGAGGTTATTTGATATTAGCTCACTAGATGAATGGAGAACCCAAGCTTATGAAAATACCAAGTTACTTAAAGAAAAAGTTAAAAGATGACATGATAAAAGAATCCAAAGGCGTGAGTTAAAGGTTAGAGAATATGTTCTTTTGTACAACTCTCGTTTCAGATTCTTTGCAGGCAAACTCCTCTCCAAATGGGAAGGACCCTATGTTATCGAGGAGGTTTATAGATCAGGAGCCATCAAAATAAATAATACCGAAGTGTAACACCCCCGGTGTCATGCTACAGTGACCTTAGACAAATGGTGCCATGTCATCAGGTTAACTATGCCAAATTGCCACTTGATAAAAATCAAAGCCTTTTTCAAATTAAAAATAAAGTCTAATAAGTTTTTCCTCAAACAGTAGAACTAAAATGTTCGCAGTATTCTGTAATTCCCCTGATCATTGTCTTAGAGGAACCAATATTTTATAAAGTATTTAAATGCCATTAACCTAATTAAAACAGTACCAAATCAGCGTTCTTAAATGTTTTTCCTTTGTGAAAAATATAAATGAATTCAAACTCCTCCCAAAATTTTTGTGGTAGTGCCAAATGTTGTAATGTATTTATGTGGCCAAGTTCCACATTTTACAAAGAGCATTTGGGAGCTTAAGGTATTGCAAACAGGTTCAGTAAAAGAAAAATAGAAAATAAAATAACCTAAAAGGAAAAGGGCCTAGCTACTACTATGCACTTGTAGCCCATTGCTACAGTGCACAGCCCAGCCCACTGCCCTGTCTCCCCCTTCTTGTCCCTATTCACCTCGTGCGCTGGCCGCAGCGCGCCCGCAAACACTGCTGATGGACATGCGACATCCATCCGCCGCTTCCCGGCGCTCTCAAGTCACCGGTCACCCCCTGGCACAAACCCTAACCCTAGCACCCTCAAATCCCCTTTTCCTCCTCGCACTTCCTCACTCACTCTCCACCTCTCCCGACGCGGTCATCACCGTCGCTGCATTGATCCTACTGCTCCACCTCGCTGACACGCCCTACTGCTCCGCCTCGCTCGACTGCCTCGACTACACCTCATCATCGAGCTCAGGAACAACCGCACGCTCGGGATCGACCTCTCCTCTCCTTCTCGGTCGCTGACGCCCGCCGTCGTCTCCGTCCACTGTTGCTGCTCCTAAGCTCGCACGGGCCTTTCTTGGCCGCTCGGTGAGCTCCTCCCTTCCTCCATTCCTCTCTTCGCGTCGTGCTTTTTCGCCATAGCCAGCTCGCCCGAAGCCGAACTCCACCGCCCGCCATGGCCGACGGGCACGAGCACCCCCGGGCTCCCCTACTTCGCGCCCTGGCCGCCCCTTGGCTGTGCGGCATGCCCCGCGCACAGCCGAGCCTCCGCGCGTGCTGCGCATGCCCCGCACCGAAGCCGCGCCTCACACTCCGGTCGCCTAGCTCGTTCGCTCTGATTCACCTTGAGCGTGCTCGCCACTGCCTCTGGGCGCAGCCGCCATGCCAGGGCAGACCCACACCCGCCGCTAGCTACCGCTCCCCTTGACCCCCGCGGCGCCTAGCTGCTGTTGCTTGCTACGTCTTGAGCTTGCGTTGGTTTTCCTTGAAGAGGAAAGGGTGATGCAGCAATAATAGCGTAAGTATTTCCCTCAGTTTTTGAGAACCAAGGTATCAATCCAGTAGGAGGCTCCTCAAAAGTCCCACGCACCTACACAAACAAACAAAGAACTCGCAACCAACACAATAAAGGGGTTGTCAATCCCTTCACGGCCACTTGCAAAAGTGAGATCTAATAGAGATAGTATGATAAGATAAATATATTTTTGGTATTTTATAATATAGATGAAAAAAGTAAAGATGCAAATAAAAGTAGATTGGAAGCAAATATGATAAGAGATAGACCCGGGGGCCATAGGTTTCACTAGTGGCTTCTCTCAAGATAGCATAAGTATTACGGTGGGTGAACAAATTACTGTCGAGCAATTGATAGAAAAGCGAATAATTATGAGATTATCTAGGCATGATCATGTATATAGGCATCACGTCCGCAACAAGTAGACCGACTCTTGCCTGCATCTACTACTATTACTCCGCACATCGACCGACTCCTGCCTGCATCTAGAGTATTAAGTTCATAAGAACAGAGTAACGCCTTAAGCAAGATGACATGATGTAGAGGGATAAACTCATGCAATATGATATAAACCCCATTTTTTTATCCTCGATGGCAACAATACAATACGTGCCTTGCAACCCCTGCTGTCACTGGGTAAGGACACCGCAAGATTGAACCCAAAGCTAAGCACTCCTCCCATGGCAAGAAAGATCAATCTAGTAGGCCAAACCAAACTGATAATTCGAAGAGACTTGCAAAGATAACTCAATCATACATAAAATAATTCAGAGGAGATTCAAATATTTCTCATAGATAAACTTGATCATAAACCCACAATTCATCGGATCTCGACAAACACACTGCAAAAAGAGTTTACATCAAATAGATCTCCACAAGAGAGGGGGAGAACATTGTATTGAGATCCAAAAAGAGAGAAGAAGCCATCTAGCTAATAACTATGGACCCGAAGGTCTGTGGTAAACTACTCACAACTCATCGGAGGGGCTATGGTGTTGATGTAGAAGCCCTCCATGGTCGATTCCCCCTCCGGCAGAGCGTCGGCGAAGGCTCCAAGATGGGATCTCGTGGATACAGAAGGTTACGATGGTGGAAATTATGTTTCGTTGGCTCCCTGGATGTTTTCAGGATATGTAGGATTATATAGGAGGAAGAAGTACGTCGGTGGCCGCCCGAGGGGCCCACGAGACAGGGGGCGCGCCCTAAGGGGGGGGGGCGCCCTACCCTCTCGTGGCCGCCTCGGCCGCTTCTTGACTTGCACTCCAAGTCCTCTGGATCACGTTTGTTCCAAAAATCACGCTCCCGAAGGTTTCATTCCGTTTGGACTCCGTTTGATATTCCTTTTCTTCGAAATACTGAAATAGGCACAAAAAATAGCAATACGGGCTGGGCCTCCGGTTAGTAGGTTAGTCCCCAAAATGATATACATGTGTAAAATAAAGCCAATAAACATCCAAAAGGGGTAATATAATAGCATGGAACAATCAAAAATTATAGATACGTTGGAGACGTATCAAGCATCCCCAAGCTTAATTCCTGCTCGTCCTCGAGTAGGTAAATGATAAAAAAGGAATTTTTGATGTGGAATGCTACCTAGCATAATTCTCAATGTAATTTTCTTTATTGTGGCATGAATGTTCAGATCCAAATGATACAAAATAAAAGTTCATATTAACATGAAAATGGTGATACTTCAAGCATACTAATCGAAGTAATCATGTCTTCTCAAAATAAATGGCCAAAGAAAGTTATCCCTACAAAATCATATAGTCTGACTGTTGCTCTATCTTCATCACACAAAGTATTTAATCATGCACAACCCCGATGACAAGCCAAGCAATTGTTTCATACTTTAATAATCTCAAACTCTTTCAACTTTCACGCAATACATGAGCGTGAGCCATGGACATAGCACTATATGTGGAATAGAATGGTGGTTGTGGAGAAGACAAAAAGGAGAAGATAGTCTCACATCAACCAGGCGTATCAACGGGCTATGGAGATGCCCATTAATAGATATCAATGTGAGTGAGTAGGGATTGCCATGCAACGGATGCACTAGAGCTATAAATATATGAAAGCTCAACAAAAGAAACTAAGTGGGTGTGCATCCAACTTGCTTGCTCATGAAGACCTAGGGCATTTTGAGGAAGCCCATCATTGGAATATACAAGCCAAGTTATATAATGAAAAATTCCCACTAGTATATGAAAGTGACAACATATGAGACTCTCTATCATGAAGATCATGGTGCTACTTTGAAGCACAAGTGTGGAAAAAGAGATAGTAGCATTGTCCCTTCTCTCTTTTTCTCTCATTTTATTATTCTTTTTTCTTTTTTTTTTCTTTTTGGCCTTTTTTTTCTTTTTCTCCCCCCCTTTTTTTCTTTTTTTTTGTAAAGTCCGAAGTCTCATCCCGACTTGTGGGGAAATCATAGTCTTCTTCATCCTTTCCTCACTAGGACAATGCTCTAATAATGAAGATCATCACACTTTTATGGATTTACAACTCAAGAATTACAACTCAAAGCTAGAACAAGATATGACTCTATATGAATGCCTCCGGCGGTGTACCGGGATATGCAATGAATTAAGAGCGACATGTATGAAATTATGAAGGTGGCCTTGCCACAAATACGATGTCAACTACATGATCATGCAAAAAGCAATATGACAAAAGTAATGCGTGTCATATTAACGGAACGATGGAAAGTTGCATGGCAATATATCTCGGAATGGCTACGGAAATGCCATAATAGGTAGGTATGGTGGCTGTTTTGAGGAAGGTATATAGTGGGTGTATGGTACCGGTGAAAGTTGCACGGCACAAGAGAGGCTAGCAATGGTGGAAGGGTGAGGTGCGTATAATCCATGGACTCAACATTAGTCAAAAGAACTCATGTACTTGTTGCAAAAATCTAGAAGTCATCAAAAACCAAAGCACTATGCGCATGCTCCTAGGGGGATAGATTGGTAGGAAAAGACCATCGCTCGTCCCCCACCGCCACTCATAAGGAAGACACTCAATAAATAAAATTGTGCTCCAACTTCATCACAAAGCGGTTCACCATACGTGCATGCTACGAGAATCACAAACCTCAACACAAGTATTTTTCATAATCACCTCAACTAGCATGACTTTAATATCACTGCCTCCATATCTCAAAACAATTATCAAGCATCAAATTGATCATAGCATCCAATTCTTTTTTATGATAGTTTTTATTATACCCAACTTGGATGCTCATCATTCTAGGACCAACTTTGTAACCATAGAAAATACCATGCTGTTCTAAAAGACTCTCAAAAAGATATAAGTGAAGCATGAAAGACTAGCAATTTCTTCAAAATTAAGTCACCACCGTGCTCAAAAAAATATAAGTGAAGCACTAGAGCAAAAACTATCAAGCTCAAAAGATATAAGTGAAGCACATAGAGTATTCTAGCAAATCCTAATCAATTAGGATTCTCCCAAAATGTGTGTACAGCAAGGATGATTGTGGTAAACTAAAAAGCAAAGACTAATATAATACACGATGCTCCAAGCAAAACACATATCATGTGGCGAATAAAAATATAGCTCCAAGTAAAGTTACCAATGAACGAAGACGAAAGAGGGGATGCCTTCCCGGGGCATCCCCAAGCTTAGGCTTTTGGCTATCCTTGAATATCTTGGGGTGCCATGGGCATCCCCAAGCTTAGGCTCTTGCCACTCCTTATTCCATAGTCCATAAAAGCTTTACCCAAAACTTGAAAACTTCACAACACAAAACTCAACAGGAAATCCTATAAGCTTCGTTAGTGAAAGAAAACAAAACCACCACATAAGGTACTGTAATGAACTCATTCTTTATTTATTTTGGTGTTAAACCTACTGTATTCCAACTTCTCTATGGTTTATAAACTATTTTACTAGCCATAGATGCATCAAAATAAGTAAACAACATACGAAAAACAGAATCTGTCAAAAACAGAACAGTCTGTAGAAATCTGTAACTAACGCAAACTTATAGAACTCTAAAAATCCTACCAAAATAGAAAGTCCTGGAAAATTTGTCTATTGATCAGCAGCAAAAAGAATCAACGCAAAATCACGTTTTTGTGATTTAACAAAACTAAATTCGTGCGCGCAAAGTTTCTGTTTTTCAGCAGAATCAAATCAACTATCATCATAGGTTATCCTATAGATTCTACTTGGCACAAACACTAATTAAAAGATAAAAACACATCTAAACAGGAGGTAGATGCAAATTTATTACTAAACAGGAATAAAAGCAAAAAACACAAAGAAAATTTGGTTGCCTCCCAACTAGCGCTATCGTTTAACGCCCCTAGCTAGGCATAAAAGCGAAGATAGATCTAAGTAGTGCCATCTTTGGCACTCAATTGATAAGTAGCTCGCATGATAGATTCATAAGGTAATTTGACTTTCTTTCTTGGAAAGTGCTCCATGCCTTTCTTTAATGTAAATTGGAATCTAATATTCCCTTCCTTCATATCAATAATTGCGCCAATCATTCTAAGGAAAGGTCTACCAAGAATAATAGGGCAAGAAAGATTGCAATCTATATCCAAAACGATAAAATCTACGGGCACCAAATTTCTATTTTAAAAAATGAGAACATCATTGATCCTTCCCATTGGCTTTTTAATGGTGGAATCCGCAAGGTGCAAATTTAAAGAGCAATCATCAAGATCATGGAAACCTAGAATATCACATAAAGTTTTTGGAATCGTGGAAACACTAGCACCCAAATCACACAAAGCAAAACACTCATGATATTTAATTCTAATCTTTATAGTAGGTTCCCACTCATCATTAAGTTTTCTAGGTATAGAAACTTCCAAATTAAGTTTTTCATCATAAGATTGCATCAAGGCATCAACGATATGTTTGGTAAAAGCTTTATTTTGACTATAAGCATGAGGAGAATTAACAACGGATTGCAACAAGGAAATACAACCTTCTAAAGAACAATTATCATAATCAAATTCCTTGAAATCCGAGATAGTGGGTTCAATACTATTTAAAGTCATGACCTCTCCAATCCCACTTTTACTAAATTTAGCATCAAGATCTAAAAACTCTGAATTCTTGGGACGCCTTCTAGGCAAAGTTGACTCATCATCAGTCCCATAATTATCAAGATTCATATTGTAAAACAAAGATCTAATAGGAGACACATCAATAACTTTAAGATCTTTATCATTATTTTCATGGAAACTAGAAGAACACGCTTTTATAAAGCAATCTTTCTTTGCACACAATCTAGCGGTTCTTTCCTTGCACTCATCAATGGAAATTCTCATTGCTTTGAGAGACTCATTGATATCATGCTTAGGAGAAGAAGATCTAAGTTTAAGAGAATCAACATCAACCGAAAGTCTATCAACGTTCCTAGCCAAATCATCAACTTTGAGCAATTTTTCTTCAAGAAAAGCATTAAATTCTTTTGAGAAATCATAAATTCTTTCACACTATTCCCAAAATCAGAGGGCATCTTATTAAAATTACCATAAGAATTATTGTAGGAATTTCCATAATTATTAGAGGAATTACTAGGGAACGGTCTAGCATTAAAGTTTCCTCTATAAGCATTGTTTCCAAAACTATTCCTACCAACAAAATTCACATCCATAGATTCATTATTATTCTCAATCAAAGTAGACAAAGGCATATCATTGGGATCAAGAGGAGTATTTTTAGTAGCAAACAATTTCATAAGTTCATCCATCTTTCCACTCAAAACATTGATTTCTTCTATAGCATGCACTTTTTTACTAGAAGATCTTTCGGTGTGCCATTGAGAATAATTAGCCATAATATTATCAAGAAGTTTTGTAGCATCTCCTAACGTGATTTCCATAAACGTGCCTCCCGCGGCCGAATCTAAGAGATTTCTAGAAGCAAAGTTCAAACCGGCATAAAATTTTGTATGATCATCCATAAATTCAAACCATGAGTAGGGCAATTGCGAATCATCAATTTCATTCTTTCCCAAGATTGGGCAACATGCTCATGATCAAGTTGTTTAAAATTCATAATATCATTCCTAAGAGTGATAATCTTAGCGGGAGGAAAATACTTAGAGATAAAAGCATCTTTGCACTTGTTCCAAGAATCAATACTATTTTTAGGCAAAGACGAAAACCAAACTTTAGCACGATCTAAGTGAAAACGGAAATAACTTCAATTTAACAATATCATTATCCGTATCTTTCTTCTTTTGCATATCACACAAATCAACAAAGTTGTTTAGATGAGTAGCGGCATCTTCACTAGGAAGGCCGGCGAATTGATCTTTCATAACAAGATTCAGCAAAGCAGTATTGATTTCACAAGACTCAACATCATTAAGAGGAGCAATCGGAGTACTAAGGAAATCATTATTATTGGTATTCGAGAAATCACACAATTTGGTATTATCTTGCGCCATGGCAACAAGTAATCCAACACACAAGCAAACATGAAAAGGCAAGCGGAAAGAAAGGAGGAGATTGGGAAAGAGAGGGCGAATAAAACGGCAAGGGTGAAGTGGGGGAGAGGAAAACGAGAGGCAAATGGAAAATAATGTAAATGCGAGGGAGATGAGTTTGTGATGGGTACTTGGTATGTCTTGACTTGAGCGAAGACCTCCCCGGCAACGGCGCCAGAAATCCTTCTTGCTACGTCTTGAGCTTGCGTTGGTTTTCCTTGAAGAGGAAAGGGTGATGCAGCAATAGTAGTGTAAGTATTTCCCTCAGTTTTTGAGAACCAAGGTATCAATCCAGTAGGAGGCTCCTCAAAAGTCCCACGCACCTACACAAACAAACAAAGAACTCGCAACCAACGCAATAAAGGGGTTGTCAATCCCTTCACAGCCACTTGCGGAAGTGAGATCTAATAGAGATAGTATGATAAGATAAATATATTTTTGGTATTTTATAATATAGATGCAAAAAGTAAAGATGCAAATAAAAGTAGATTGGAAGCAAATATGATAAGAGATAGACCCGGGGGCCATAGGTTTCACTAGTGGCTTCTCTCAAGATAGCATAAGTATTACGGTGGGTGAACAAATTACTGTCGAGCAATTGATAGAAAAGCGAATAATTATGAGATTATCTAGGCATGATCATGTATATAGGCATCACGTCCGCAACAAGTAGACCGACTCCTGCCTGCATCTACTACTATTACTCCACACATCGACCGACTCCTGCCTACATCTAGAGTATTAAGTTCATAAGAACAGAGTAACGCCTTAAGCAAGATGACATGATGTAGAGGGATAAACTCATGCAATATGATATAAACCCCATCTTTTAATCCTCGATGGCAACAATACAATACGTGCCTTGCAACCCCTGCTGTCACTTGGTAAGGACACCGCAAGATTGAACCCAAAGCTAAGCACTTCTCCCATGGCAAGAAAGATCAATCTAGTAGGCCAAACCAAACTGATAATTCGAAGAGACTTGCAAAGATAACTCAATCATACATAAAAGAATTCAGAGGAGATTCAAATATTTCTCATAGATAAACTTGATCATAAACCCACAATTCATCGGATCTCGACAAACACACCGCAAAAAGAGTTTACATCGAATAGATCTCCACAAGAGAGGGGGAGAACATTGTATTGAGATCCAAAAGGGGAGAAGAAGCCATCTAGCTAATAACTATGGACCCGAAGGTCTGTGGTAAACTACTCACAACTCATCGGAGGGGCTATGGTGTTGATGTAGAAGCCCTCCGTGGTTGATTCCCCCTCCGGCAGAGCGCCGACGAAGGCTCCAAGATGGGATCTCGCGGATACAGAAGGTTACGGTTGTGGAAATTGTGTTTCGTTGGCTCCCTGGATGTTTTCGGGGTACGTAGGCTTATATAGGAGGAAGAAGTATGTCGGTGGCCACCTGAGGGGCCCATGAGACAGGGGGCGCGCCCTAAAGGGGGGGGGGGCGCCCTACCCTCTCGTGGCCGCCTCGGCTGGTTCTCGACTTGCACTCCAAGTCCTCTGGATCACGTTCGTTCCAAAAATCACACTCCCGAAGGTTTCATTCCGTTTGATATTCCTTTTCTTCGAAATACTGAAATAGGCAAAAAAACAACAATAGGAGCTGGGCCTCCGGTTAATAGGCTAGTCCCAAAAATGATATAAATGTGTAAAATAAAGCCCATAAACATCCAAAAGGGGTAATATAATAGCATGGAACAATAAAAAATTATAGATACGTTGGAGACATATCACTGGTGCCACTGCTGGTGTTTGCTACCGCCGCTGCAGCTGATGCCTCGCGCCCGCCGCTCGTCCCGTTCGAGCGCGCCCGACCCCCTGCGTCCCCGCGCTCCTGCCCTTCTCCGCTACAGCCTAACCGTTGCACCTCCGCCGCCGCCTCCTGCACCCGCTGTTCGCCGCCTCCGCGGCCACCCCTGCTGGCCATCGCACCCCGGCGGCCTGCGCCCGCGCGCCCGGGGTTGCCCTATCAGGCGCCTGACGCCCGCACGCCCGTAAACGCTACCAGCGCACCCGATATGGCCCATGTGTCTATGACACCAGGGCCCCACGCCCATGGAATGTTTTTTCAAGAAAAATAAATAATAAAAGTTAATGATTAATTAATTAGTAATATGATTAATTAAGTTAATTAACCTGTGTAATTAGCCTAATTATCCAGTCAGTTGTTTAAATCTATTAGTTAGTTAAAATAGTCAATGACAGGGGGCCCACCCCACTTTTGACCAGTCAAACATTGACTGGTCAACTGGGACCCCCTGGCCCACTTGTCATCCTTCATGTAAACTTCTGTGTACACAAAGCTGGGTACCCCTAGCATTTTAACAATTAATTTCGATTTAAGAAAAAATCCAGAAAATGTTTAAATCTTTGAAAATTAATAGAATATAATCCGTAACTTGGATGAAAAAGTTTTGTACATGAAAGTTGCTCAGAACGACGAGACAAATCCGAATACGCTTTCCGTTGGTCTGCCACATGTCTCTAGCATAGCAAGCATGCAACCGTCCCCCTTCATTTCATTTGTCCGAAAATGCCTAACCCCGGGAAAACTTTCCCGGATGTTATCCCCCTTCAGCGGTATCATGTAGCATTGCGTTAGAACACCCCTAGCCCTGTGTGTTACCCTGTCTTGCATCTATGTTGCATTTGTTTGGTCTGCATTTACTGTTTCTTCTCCCTCTTCTTCTTCGGTAGACCCCGAGACCGCTGCTGATGTCCTTGTGATCGACTACGTCACCGACGACCCTTCTTCCTTTGCAGCTGAGCTTCCAGGCAAGCAAACCCCCCTTGTTCATTCCGATATCGCCCATTTATTTCCCTCCCTAGCTTACATTGGAACTGCTACCGCTTTTGTATGATCCTATTCTGATGCATAGCCTGTTTTTGGTTACCTGCTTTCATACCTTACCTGCTTATTCTGAACTACTTAGTATAGGTTGGTTAGAGATCCATTAGTGACCCCCCCACCTTGTCCCAGTTGCCCCTACTTCATTTTTGATGACTCAATCAATGTGATCGACGTCCAAGCCCCGACACCGCACATCACCCCCCTTTTGTTGTACGACACTACTGGGTTACTATCGAGTGCCGAGGGTGATACCTCGTCAGCACTTCTGATGTTAACCTTGTAGCTTCGTTCATCGGTTGTGGTCATCGAGGGTGATTCCTCCTTCACCACTCCCGATAACGACGCGGTCATGCAACTTCTCAAGAGTGGACCTCGAGGGTGATTCCTCCTAGGTTCACCTTGATGATTACATCAGGTGGAATTCCATCAAGGGTGATTCCTCAGGGTTCCCCCTTGGTGTTTTGGACACACAATTACTATGGCTTTACCACATAACCATGATACTAAACTCGGGTTGGCCCTTATGGGTGCCCGCGCGAGCATATTTGTGAGTGATGTTGAGTCGGGTTGACCTGGAAGGTTCCCGCGAGTTAACTACATGGTGTAGCCGGGCATTCTTAGCCCTTGCGGCAAGTCCATGAGACGGGCGACGGGGTCACATAGATCGTGAGTCCCTACTCGTTATGGCGTGCTCCTAATTCACTAATGGTTTGGATATTTGATCCGAGTAGGCCTCTGGCCTTTTTTCGCAATAACCACCATGCGGGAATAAGTATGGGCACTCTGCATCATATGTATCAGCCGAAAGCTCAACGGATGTCAGCGACTGAGCGACGCGCGCCGGGTTGGACTGCGTAAGCACCTGCCTTTTTTAAGGAGGTAGCTAGGTCTGCTCACCGGCCACGTACTCAACGTGCAGGAGTGCAAAGGGCGATGGGCCCAAGACCCCTGCGCGCTTAGGATGTAGACCGACGTGCTGACCTCTCTGATGAGCCTAGGTAGGACTGAGGTGTGTTGATCGACCGAGGGTGGTCATGACCTGATGGTGTGTCCGGCCGGAGTTGATCGAGCGTGTTGGGTAAGTTTGTGCACCCCTGCAGAGAAGAAAACATCCATCGTTAGCCTGTCCTATGGTAACGGACGCTCGGAGTTGTATCCTGATCGATACAACTAGAACTGGATACTGAATGCTGAGGCATGTAATGGATATGTGGCTCCGATATTGCTTTCCCACAGGGAGTCGGGGAAGGATCTCTGGGCGTTATTTCTACAACATGTTTGTTAAATATAAACTGCTATTCAATACTCTTCTGATTGCTGCAAGATGCTTGGAGCTGCTTGAAGATGGTAGTCTTTGATAGGCTAGGCTTTCCCCTTCTCTTCTGGCATTTTGCAGTTTAGTCCATAGATAGTACCCATTTCATTGATACCGATGCATATGTAGTGTAGATCCTTGCTTGCGAGTACTTTGGATGAGTACTCACGGTTGCTTTGCTCCCCTTTCCCTAGATCTTTCCATTCTTCTCGGATGCTGCAACCAGATGGTGGAGCCCAGGATCCAGATGCTACCGCCGACGACTACTATTACTACCCCGAGGGTGTCTACTACTACGTGACGGACGCCGAGGACTAGGAGTAGTTAGGAGGCTCCCTAGTAGGAGGCCTTTCCTTTTCGATCGTAGATGCTTTTGTGCTAGCCTTCTTAAGGCAAACTTGTTTAACTCATGTCTGTACTCAGATAATGTTGCTTCCGCTGATTCGTTTGTATTCGAGCTTATGTATTCGATCCCTCGAGGCCCCTAGCTTGTAATATAAAGCTTGTATTATTTTAATTTGTGTCTAGAGTTGTGTTGAGATATCTTCCCGTGAGTCCCTGGTCTTGATCGTACACATTTGCGTGGATGATTAGTGTATGATTGAATCGGGTGCGTCACACATTTGCTTGTTTCCCAAGATAAAAAATATCTATATACCCCCTGAACCTATTGACCACCGTATCACGGAGAAATCTTTTGTTTTCTTTTCCTTGTTGTTTTCTGACAGATCTAATCTAGCATGGCCACTTCAAGCTCCTCCAAGGACAAGTTCTTAGAGAATGTCATCAACCCATATTTGTGGGAGGTGATGCAGCACCCTCAAGCTATCCAAATGCGTGAGGGGGTCCTCCACATCCGCAATGTGCAAGGCCCCAAGGGGACTGGATCCGTGGAGGCTAGGCTTGAAGCTATGGAGCAGGAAGTCTTTCGGTGCAAGGGGATGGTGGAACATGGACTCGAGGCCAATAACCTCATGATCGCAAACGACACCTGTGATCTCAAGGTGGATGGCAATTCCATGAAGTACATCGTCTTCACCTTCAACGAGCAAATCAAATTCCTCCAGAGCCAGATCTACGACCTCCAAAACCAAGTCTTTGAATATGAGACAAGGTTTAAAGGTATGAGTTTGGCTGCCAGTTGTAGGACCCGTGAGACTCACTCCTCTTCTTATGATGGTGAGCCTCCGCCATGGATACCCAAGGACAAGATCGCTACCACTTCATCACCACTACCTCCTTCTTCATCACCGAAGGAGACTTGAGTATCGGGTATGGGCACTCCCCTTGGCTTGTGCCAAGCTTGGGGGAGGTGCCCCGGTATCGTATCACCTCCACTATCTTTTGCCTTTACTTACCTTAGTTCGATCCATAGTTATCTTTTGCTTTAGATGAATAAAAGTTCAGTTCGATCCTTCCTTTTCAAGAGTTTGCTTAGTGATCTATCTTTGTAATCGTGTGCGAGATATATAATAAAGTTTAGTTTGAGTTTAGTTTTATTTATTTTCTTGTTCAATAAAAAGAAAGGAAATAACGAAAAAGATCATATGCTAATCTTATGGTAAGTAATGACATCACATAAGGAAGAGTATAAGTAGAAGATTTTATTAGAGATTGACAAACATAACATTGGTCAATGATGCAATTCATGAAAGAATTAATAAGGGAAGAGAAGATTCACATGCAAATATATTATCTTGGACATCTTTTGTGATTGTGAGCCCCCATCAAAATATTATATGCCAAAATTGTTGATGTTGGACAAGAAAGACAACATAATGATTTATGTTTGCTTATATTCACATAGAAGTTATATTGTCATAGATCCTTCAACATGTGGTGCTTGCCCCCCATCTTTGCTATCCAAAAATTCCGCACTAAGTAGAGATACTATTTGTGCATCCAAAAACCCTTAAACCCAAATCTTATTTCGAAGAGTCCACCATACCTACCTAAGGAGTGAGTAAGATCCTTCAAGTAAGTTGTCATCGGTGCAATAAGGCAATAAAAATTGCTTCTAAAAGTGTTAGATCATTTAGTGTAAGAGAAAATTGAGCGTTGTACGAATTCGTGATGGCAAAGAATAAAAGCGATAGACTGCATAATAAAGGTTGCTATCATAAGGGGCAATAGAACGTGACGTTCTTTTGCACTAAGGGATTGAGCATACAAACAAAAAGCACACGGCAACCTCTGCCTCCCTCTGTGAAGGGCCTATCTTTTACTTCTATGTATATACTTTATGCAAGAGTCAAAGTTCTTCTCTCTATTCCTTTTTATTTTCTCTTTTGGCAAGCATCATGTGGTGAGGAAAGATCTAGGCACATATATCTAGTTGGATATGGGTAGGATGAGTTATTATTGTTGATATCACCCTCGAGGTGAGTATCTTGGGAGGCGAAACTATAAGCCCCTATCTTTCTATGTGTCCGGTTGAAACATTTTGCTCATGTGTATGCGGTGAGTGTTAGCAATCATAGAAGACTATATGATGGTTGAGTATGTGTACTTGCCAAAAATGCTCCGATACATGACCCTTCCTGAAAAGATGATGAATTGTAGTTCAAAATTTGATTGAGAACATAGTTTGTTGGTTTTCAATAGAGTTTATGCTTTATACTTCGATGTTGTGATGAATTGTTACTTGTTCAGGAGAAGTCTATGATAAAAGTTCTATGATAAAGTTTTATATTAAATTTTGTTGCTGTTATAATAATATACATGATGCTTCTATGTCCGTATTTTGTTTTTATCGACACCTCTCTCTCTAAGCATGTGGACATGTCTTTCGATTTTGGTTTTCGCTTGAGGACAAGCGAGGTCTAAGCTTGGGGGAGTTGATACGCCCATTGTGCATCATGTTTTCCTACTATTATTTATAATGTTTTTATGCATAATAATTCTTTTTTGGAGTAATTCTAATGCCTTTTCTCTCATAATATGCAAGGTTCACACAAAGAGGGAGAATTCCGACAACTGGAAATCTGGACCTGAAAAAGCTACATCAGGCTACCTATTCTGCACAACTCCAAATGAGCTGAAACTTCAAGAGGAATTTTTATGGAATAAATAATAATTATTGGAGCAAATAACTACCAAAGGGGGCCCACCAGGTGGGCACAACCCACCTGGGCGCTGTAACACCCCGGTTCGATGCGCCAGGTGTCTCCCAGTTATTCGTCGTTGTTGCCATGTCATTTGCTTGCGTGTTGCCTTTTTCCATGTCATCATCTGCATTTCATCTGCATGTTTTTCAAAACTTGCATCCGTTCGGGTTCCCCCGGTTCTCTCCGTTGTCCGTTCTGAGCACAGACACACTCGCACGCGCCCGTCGCCCCTCCCAGTCCTTGTTTCGTGAGCCACCGAAAAGCATTCTCGGAATGGACCGAGATTTGCCGAGTGGCCTTGGTATATCACCGGTAGACCGCCCATCAAATTTCGTTCCATTTGGAGGTCGTTTGATGCCCCAACGGTTAACCGCGTAGCCCTAAACCCCCTTCTCTTTGCAGCCCAGCACCTCTTCACACAGCCCACCTAGCCCATCTAAACCCCTCCATGCTCTCGATCATTCGATCATGATCGTGTGGGCAAAAACCGCACCCCATTTGGAATCTCCTAGCTCCCTCTACCTATAAATAGGTCCTCCCCCTCCATTTTTCGCGGATGAACCACCCCAAACCCTAGCTCCTCTCTCCCCGCGCCGCCGGACGTGTCCGTCCGCGCCGGTCAAAACCCGCCGCCGCCTCCGCAGCCATCCAGGGCGCGCCACATGGCCCCGACCACCGCGCGCCGCTGCCGGCCCGCCTGGCCCGCGTGGGGCCCCCGAAGCCCATCGCGCGCCGCCCCGGGCCCGTTCCCCGCGCCCGCGCCTCCCCATCGCCGCCGCTGGCGCGCCTTCGCCGGCTCCCGAGTGTCGCCGCCGCCGCCGCCCGGGTCCTCCTCTGCCTCGACCCGGCCCGATCCGCTCCGCCTCCGCGAACCGATCCAGACCGTTGACTTTTTTGCGGGGTAAAAATCTCACCAAGTCCCGAGATTCCTATCTCATGTTGCCCTGTTCATCATGCCATAACGTTTTGTGTGCTGCTCCGTTTTGTGCGTGTAATATGTCAAAATGTTCACTGAGAGATGCTATTCATTTCATTCACTGTGACATGCTTGTTTGAGATCATTTTGTTGCCCTAATCATCGTTGCAAGAGTGCTATATGATATTAACTGCTGTCTGTTAACAGAACTTGGTGATTTGTCTTTTTCATTGCATTTTGTGTGTGCATCCTATGAGCTTGATGTCTACATGAGTTTTGAGATACATCTTGCCATCCTTACAGTAGTGCAATACATGTATTTTTGTGAGTCTTGCAGTGAGTGCATCAAGCTGGTGAAGTAGGGAACTTGCTGTTACTGTTTTGATAGGCTGAAACTGCTATATTATGATGCTATGTAGACCTGCTGCTACAAGTCATTCCATGCATAATGTGGAGATGTTCACTAAGTATGTTTTGTTATACATGTCATGATCTATCCATCCAGGCCCCTGGTTACATTTATAGCCTGCTGTAGCTTGTTGTAATCTTGTCATAAAATTGCTAAATGATGTTGCCGTCAGCCTGTTAACATTAAGTTCAGTTTTGCAATGTGTTTTGCTAGTGAGCCATGCACCCTATGAACTTGCCCTTGCCATGCTTAGCTTCATAAACATGTCATCTTACTGTTGGTTACCTTGTCATGCCATGTGTTGCTCTTTGGTGATTTGTAAAAGCTCACCAACATGCCTACTTATCGTTGCTCCTGCCATGTCTGAATCTGTCATCATTTGCCATGTTTGCATGGATCCTACCATCTTTTCTATTGATCTTTGGAATTAGATCAGTAAGGGAGTTTTGTTCTATGTCTTTAGTATTAGCATGCCATGCTCTATTTTACCATGATAGCTTGATGTAACATGTTGTTTGATAGCTCTAAACATTGCAACCTGATGTTATTTCTGCCATGTCGAGTGATTTCTGCCAAGTGTGTGAACTGTTATTATTTGCAATCTTGCCATGTCCTTTTGAGCGTGTTCTAATGTTTTTTGGAGATAGCTCAGTATTCATGTTTTGTTCTGATTTACCTGTAAATAATGTCCATGCCTTGTGTTTTCATGTTGAGGTGCTGTAGCATATTGTTTTGATGCTTGCTAGATACCTAGTTGCTGTTTTGGACAGCTTGTCCTTTAAACTTGTTCTATGTGTATGTGTTGCACCGTTGCTCCGTTTTGAGTGTGCTCTATATGAAACTTGCTTAGAATTGCATGTAGTTTCATATTATCATGTTGCATCCATGTTTTGAGAGTGTTTTCTTGATGTTTGAATGCATTTTTGCATCAATGCCATGTTTAACTTGTTTTGCTCATTTCTTCTAGGCCGTAGCTCCGAACTAAATGAACTTTATATGTAACTTGACTAGAATTTCGTGTAGATCATCTTGGTGCTTTTTAATTTTCTTTTTAACAACTTGAACATAAGGTTTATTCAGATCTGGACCAATTTCGAAATTTGCATATGAGGACTTACCGGAATTGTTACATGTTTCCGGCCTCATTTAAACTTGCTTTGATATGTTGCTCTTGTATGCATCATCTCTTGCCATGAGTAGATTCATGTAGCTTTGGTCATACATAATGATTAGTTGTGCATCATGTCATGTTTACGTGTTGTGTGTTTACCTTGTTGTTTGCTTCTTTCCGGTTGTGCTTCTTCTCGTTAGTTCCTGTTTCGTTGCGATCGTGAGGATTCGTTCGTCTACGCTTGGTTCGTCTTCATGGCTTCATCTTTTTCATGGACTCATTCTTCTTCCTTGCGGGATTTCAGGCAAGATGACTGTCACCCTGGATCTCACTACTATCATTGCTATGCTAGTTACTACGTTCTATCGCTTTGCCACGCTACCTATCTCTTGTTAATCAAGCCTCCCAAACTGCCATGTCAGCCTCTAACCTTTTCACCCTTCCTAGCAAACCGTTGCTTGGCTATGTTACCACTTTTGCTCAGCCCCTCTTATAGCGTTGTTAGTTGCAGGTGAAGTTGAAGATTGCTCCATGATGGACAGGATTATGTTGGGATATCACAATATCTCTTATTTAATTAATGCATCTATATGCTTGGTAAAGGGTGGAAGGCTCGGCCTTATGCCTGGTGTTTTGTTCCACTCTTGCCACCCTAGTTTCCATCATACCGGTGTTATGTTCCTTGATTTTGCGTTCCTTACGCGGTTGGGTGATTTATGGGACCCCCTTGACAGTTCGCTTTGAATAAAACTCCTCCAGCAAGGCCCAACCTTGGTTTTACCATTTGCCTACCTAAGCCTTTTTCCCTTGGGTTTCCACAGCCCGAGGGTCATCTTTATTTACCCCCCCGGGCCAGTGCTCCTCTGAGTGTTGGTCCAAAATGGGCAGACTGCGGGGCCACCACGGGACAACTCGAGGTCTGGTTTTACTCGTAGGCTGACCTATCCGGTGTGCCCTGAGAACGAGATATGTGCAGCTCCTATCGAGATTTGTCGGCACATCGGGCGGCTTTGCTGGTCTTGTTTTATCATTGTCGAAATGTCTTGTAAACCGGGATTCTGAGACTGATCGGGTCTTCCTGGGAGAAGGAATATCCTTCGTTGACCGTGAGAGCTTGTGATGGGCTAAGTTGGTACACCCCTGCAGGGTATAAACTTTCGAGAGCCGTGCCCGCGGTTATGTGGCAGATGGGAATTTGTTAATGTCCGGTTGTAGAGAACTTGACACTTGAATTAATTAAAACGCATCAACCGTGTGTGTAGCCATGATGGTCTCTTTTCGACGGAGTCCGGGAGTGAACACGGTTTTGGGTTATGTATGAACGTAAGTAGTTTCAGGATCACTTCTTGATCACTTCTATCTTCACGACCGTTCCGTTGCTTCTCTTCTCGCTCTTATTTGCATATGTTAGCCACCATATATGCTTAGACGCTGCTGCAACCTCACCACTTTACCCCTTCCTTACCCGTTAAGCTTTGCTAGTATTGATACCCATGGTAATGGGATTGCTGAGTCCTCGTGGCTCACAGATTACTACAACAACAGTTGCAGGTACAGGTTATGCGCTGATCATGACGCGAGAGCAATGCTTACTTGTTTTGGAGTTCTTCTTCTGCTTCTTCTTCGATCAAGGGATAGGTTCCAGGTCGGCAGCCTGGGCTAGCAGGGTGGATATTGTTTGAGTTTCTGTTTGTGTACCATCCATAGTCGGATGTTGATCTCTTGTATGATGTTGATGTATTCTTGGGGCGTTTGTATGTCTTTTATGTATCCCCAACTATTATGTAATGGTACGATGTAATGATATCCACCTTGCAAAAATGTCTCCAATATGCGCTTCTATCCTTGGTGGGACCTTCGAGTTCCTTTGGGATAGGGTTGCATATTGGGTGTGACAGGCGCGCTAGGGAGCCCAGGCGCGCCCTGGTCAGTTGTGCCCTCCTCGGCCCACCTCTGGTGCCCATCTTCTAGTATATAAGTCATTTTGACCTAGAAAAAAAAATCAGGAGAGGACTTTCGGGACGAAGCGCCGCCGTCTCGAGGTGGAACTTGGGCAGGAGCACTTTTTCCCTCTTGTGGAGCGATTCCGCCGGGGGAACTTCCGTCCCGAAGGGGGAAATCATCGTCATCGTCATCACCAACAACTCTCCCATGTTGGGGAAGGTAATCTCCATCAACTTCTTTAACAACACCATCTCCTCTCAAACCCTAGTTCATCTCTTGTGTTCAATGTTTGTATCGGAACTATAGATTGGTACTTGTGGGTGACTAGTAGTGTTGATTACATCTTGTAGTTGATTACTATATGGTTTATTTGGTGGAAGCTTATATGTTCAGATCCATTATGTTGTTTAATACCCATCTGATCATGAGAATGATTATCATTTGTGAGTACTTACTTTTGTTCTTGAGGTCACAGGAGAAATCTTGTTGCAAGTAATCATGTGAACTTGATATGTGTTCGATATTTTGATGATATGTATGTTGTGATTCCCTTAGTGGTGTCATGTGAACGTCGACTACATGACACTTCACCATACTTGGGCCTAAGGGAATGCATTATGGAGTAGTTATTAGATGATGGGTTGCGAGAGTGACAGAAGCTTAAACCCTAGTTTATGCGCTATTCCGTAAGGGGCTGATTTGGATCCAAGAGTTTAATGCTATGGTTAGAACTATTCTTAATAATTTTCTCGTAGTTGTAGATGCTTGCGAGGGGGTTAATCATAAGTAGGATGTTTGTTCAAGCAAGAACAACACCTAAGCACCGGTCCACCCACATATCAAATTATCAAAGTAGCGAACACAAATCAAACCAACATGATGAAAGTGACTAGAAGAAATTCCTGTGTACCCTCAAGAACGCTTTGGTTATCATAAGAGACCGTTTTGGCCTGTCCTTTGCCTCAAAAGGATTGGGCTACCTTGCTACACTTTTATTACCGTTACCGTTACTTGCTCGTTACAAATTACCTTGCTATCAAACTACTCGTTACTTACAATGTCAGTGCTGGCAGATGATGTCTACTACACAACCTTCTTCTTGTAGACGTTGTTGGGCCTGCAAGTGCACAGGTTTGTAGGACAGTAGCAAATTTCCCTCAAATGGATGACCTAAGGTTTATCAATCCGTGGGAGGCGTAGGATGAAGATGGTCTCTCTCAAGCAACCCTGCAATCAAATAACAAAGAGTCTCTTGTGTCCAACACACCCAATACAATGGTAAATTGTATAGGTGCACTAGTTCGGCGAAGAGATGGTGATACAAGTGCAATATGGATGGTAGACATAGGTATTTGTAATCTGAAATTATAAAAACAGCAAGGTAACTAATGATAAAAGTGAGCACAAACGATATTGCAATGGTAGGAAACAAGGCATAGGGTTCATACTTTCACTAGTGCAAGTTCTCTCAACAATAATAACATAGATAGATCATATAACAATCCCTCAACATGCAACAAAGAGTCACTCCAATATAACAATCCCTCAACATGCAACAAAGAGTCACTCCAAAGCCACTAATAGCGGAGAACAAACGAAGAGATTATGGTAGGGTACGAAACCACCTCAAAGTTATTCTTTCGGATCAATCTATTCAAGACTTCGTACTAGAATAACACCTTAAGACACAAATCAACCAAAACCCTAATGTCACCTAGATACTCCATTGTCACCTCAAGTATCCGTGGGCATAATTATACGATATGCATCACACAATCTTAGATTCATCTATTCAACCAACACAAAAGTACCTCAAAGAGTGCCCAAAGTTTCTACCGGAGAGTCAAGACAAAAACGTGTGCCAACCCCTATGCATAGGTTCATGGGCGGAACCCGCAAGTTGATCACCAAAACATACATCAAGTGAATCACGTGAATATCCCATTGTCACCACAGGTAAGCACGGCAAGACATACATCAAGTGTTCTTAAATCCTTAAAGACTCAATCCGATAAGATAACTTCAAGAGGAAAACTTAATTCATCACAAGAGAGTAGAGGGGGAGAAACATCATAAGATCCAACTATAGTAGCAAAGCTCGCGATACATCAAGATCGTGCCATAGAGAGAACACGAGAGAGAGATCAAACACATAGCTACTGGTACATACCCTCAGCCCGGAGGGTGAACTACTCCCTCCTCGTCATGGAAAGCGCCGGGATGATGAAGATGGCCACCGATGAGGGATTCCCCCTCCGACAGGGTGTCGGAACGGGCTCCCGAGAGGTTTTTGGTGGCTACAGAGGCTTGCGGCGGCGGAACTCCCGATCTATCTTCGTATTCGATGTTTTTAGGGTACGTGGACTTATATAGGCGAAATAAGTCGGTCGGGGGAGCCTCGAGGGGCCTAAGAGACAGGGGGCGCACCCAGGGGGGTGGGCGCGCCCAGGGGGGTGGGCGCGCCCTCCTATCTCCTGGCTTCCTTGAACCTTCCCTGGCTTGAACTCCAAGTCTCCAGGATCATATCCTTTCCAAAAATCACGCTCCCAAAGGTTTCATTCTGTTTGGACTCCGTTTGATATTCCTTTTCTTCAAAATACTGAAACAAGCAATAAAACAGCAATATGGGCTGGGCCTCCGGTTAGTAGATTAGTCCCAAAAGTAATATAAAAGTGTATAATAAAGCCCATAATCATTCAAAACAGATAATAAAATAGCATGAATGCTTCATAAATTATAGATACGTTGGAGACGTATCAGCATCCCCAAGCTTAATTCCTGCTCGTCCTCGAGTAGGTAAATGATAAAAGAAAGAATTTATGAAGTGTGAATGCTAGAAGGTGCACAAGTTTGGTCAATGATAATTTCAATCACCTTTTCTAGCATGATTATATGTCATAACAGTAGTTCATCTCATAAAACTTCTCACGAACAAGTAACAAGCAATTCACATGTTAAAGCATAGACCATAAACTTTCTTGAAAACTAGCAAACTTCATTCTTAGTCATCAAACAATTGCAATTCATCTTATTTTCAGGAAGGGTCCATGTCAGAGCTTTGATTTAGCAAACTCCACATACTCAACTATCATATAGTCTTCTACAATTGCTAACACTCAAGCAATACTTATGGTTATGAGGTTTTAATCGGACACCGAGAAAAATAGGGGCTTATAGTGTTGCCTCCCAACGTATTCACCTTTGGGTGATGTCAACAATAATAGTTCATGCTAACTTACATCCAATTGGATATATATATCAGGATCTTTTCCAACACGAGGTGCTTGCCAAAGGATAAAATAAAAAAGGGAAAGGTGAAGATCACCTTGACTCTTGCATAAAGTAAAAGTCATAAAGTAAAAGATAGGCCCTTCGCTGAGGGAAGCAGAGGTTGTCATGCGCTTTTATGGTTGGATGCACAAAATCTTAATGCAAAAGAACGTCACTTTATATTGCCACTTGTATATGGACCTTTATTATGTAGTCCGTTGCTTTTATTGCTTCCATAACAAGATCGTATAAAGCTTATTTTCTTCACACTAATAGATCATACATATTTAGAGAGAAATTTTTATTGCTTGCACCGATGACAACTTACTTGAAGGATCTTACTCAATCCATAGGTAGGTATAGTGGACTCTCATGGCAAAACTGGGTTTAAGGATATTTGAAAGCACAAGTAGTATCTCTACTTGGTGCAAGGAATTTTGGCTAGCATGAGGGGGAAAGGCAAGCTCAACATGTTTGAATGATCCATGACAATATACTTTATCTGAGATGTGAGAAAACATAACCCATTATGTTGTCTTCCTTGTCCAACATCAACTCTTTAGCATGTCATACTTAATGAGTGCTCACAACCATAAAAGATGTCTAGGATAGTATATTTATATGTGAAATCGCTCTTCCTTCAATATTCTTTCATGAATTGTTCAAATGACCAATACAATGCTTGCTAACCTTCAATAAATTTACAACCTCTACTTCTTAGATGTGAAGTCATTACTCCCCATGGGATAAGCAAATGAGACATATATAATTTCAGATTTATGACATTCAACTCATTCAACCATTTACTCATAGGATATAAGTGAAGCACACGAGTAAATGACAAACTACTCCAACAAGATATAAGTGAAGATCAATGAGTAGCTAAATAATTATGTAACTATGTGAAGACTCTCTCTCATTAAAGAATTTCAGATCTTGGTATTGTATTCAAACAGCAAGCAAAACAAAATAAAATGACATTGCAAGGATAGCACAACTCATGTGAAGAAGCAAAAACTTAGGCTCAACCGATACTAACCGATAGTTGTTGAAGAAGAAAGGTGGGATGCCTAACGGGGCATCCCCAAGCTTAGATGCTTGAGACTTCTTGAAATATTATCTTGGGGTGCCTTGGGCATCCCCAAGCTTGAACTTTTGTGTCTCCTTAATTCCTCTCATATCATGGTTTCTCTATTTCTCAAAAACTTCATCCACATAAAACTCAACAAGAACTCGTGAGATAGGTTAGTATAAACCAATGCAAAACCTTATCATTTTCTACTGTAACAAATCACTAAAATTATTATTCAACATTGCATACTAAATGCCTCTGCATATTTAATACTCCTATCCTAAAATAGAATCATTAAACAAGCAAATATATGCAAACAATGCAAACATAACAGCAATCTGCCAAAACAGTATAGTTTGTAAAGAATGCAAGATTCATCACACTTCCCTAACTCCAAAAATTATGAGAAAAATACTACGCTGTAGAATATTTATCAGGTCTCAATATGCAAAAAGTTTCAACATTATACCATTCTCTGACTTTTCTAGGGAATTTTTGCAACAGCGGTAAACTTTCTGTTTTCAAACAGCAACATGTATACTAGCAAAATAAGCATGGTAAAGGCTATCCTTGACATTTTTATTGAAAAATAAAGATGCAAAACATTATTATAAATGACATCAAGCAAATACTAACAAAAAAAATGACGCTCCAAGCAAAACACATATCATGTGGTGAATAAAAATATAGCTCCAAGTAAAGTTACCGATGAACAAAGACGAAAGAGGGGATGCCTTCCGGGGCATCCCCAAACTTAGGCTCTTGGTTGTCCTTGAATATTACCTTGGGGTTCCTTGGGCATCCCCAAGCTTAGGCTCTTGCCACTCCTTATTCCATAGTCCATCGAATCTTTACCCAAAACTTGAAAACTTCACAACACAAAACTCAACAGAAAACTCGTAAGCTCCGTTAGGGTAAGAAAATAAAACCACCACTTAGGTACTGTAATGAACTCATTCTAAATTCATATTGGTGTAATATCTACTGTATTCTAACTTCTATATGGTTCATACCCTCCGGTACTACTCATAGATTCATCAAAATAAGCAAACAACACATAGAAAACAGAATCTGTCAAAAACAGAACAGTATGTAGTAATCTGTATAAAACGTATACTTATGGAACTCCAAAAATTCTACAAAATTAGGAAGTCATAAGAAATTTGTGTACCAATCCATAGCAAAAAGAATAATATCAGAATCACATTTCTGTGAATTAACAAAACTAATTTACTGGATGCAAAAGTTTCTGATTTTCAGCAGGATCAACACAACTATCACCGTAAGCTATCCTAAAGGTCTTACTTGGCACTTTTTTGAAACAAAAGCTATAAGACACGATTACTACAGTAGTATAATCACATGGACATACAAAAATAGTAAGGGTAAATATTGGGTTGTCTCCCAACACGCGCTTTTCTTTAATGCCTTTCTAGCTAGGCATGATGATGGCAATGATGCTCACATAAAAGATAAGAACTGAAACATAACGGGAGCATCATGAAGCATATGACTAGCATATTTAAGTCTAACCCACTTCATATGAATAGGGATTTTGTGAGCAAACAACTTATGGGAACAAGGATCAACTAGCATAGGAAGGTAAAACAAGCATAGCTTCAAAATTTTCAACACATAGAGAGGAAACTTGATATTATTGCAATTCCTACAAGCATATATTCCTCCCTCATAATAATTTTCAGTAGCATCATGAATGAATTCAACAATATATCCAGCACCTAAAGCATTCTTTTCATGATGCACAAGTATAGAAATTTTACTACTCTCCACATAAGCAAATTTCTTCTCATTCGGAATAGTGGAAGTATCATAAAAGACTTGAACACTAAAAATTGTTTCCACATTAAAAGAGTAATGTTCAGAAAAAGGGTAATCATAATCATGATAAGTTTTATAAATATAATCATCACTACTTTTTATAGCATAAGTTTCATCACAATAATCATCATAAGTAGCAACTTTGTTCTCATCATAATCGATTGAAACCTCTTCCAAGATAGTGGAATCATCACTAAATAAAGTTGACACTCTTCCAAATCCACTTTCATATTCATCACAATAAGATTCAACATCCTTCAAAATAGAGGGATAACTACTTACTAAAGTTGACACTCTTCCAAACCCACTTTCATCAATGTAATCATCATAAATAGGAGGCATGCTTTCATCATAATAAATTTGCTCATCAAAACTTGGGGGACAAAAAATATCATCTTCATCAAACATAGCATCCCCAAGCTTGTGGCTTTACATATCATTAGCATCATGGATATTCAAGGAATTCATACTAACAACATTGCAATCATGCTCATCATTCACATATTTCATGCCAAGCATTCTATGTAATTCTTCTTCTAGCATTTGAGCACAATTTTCCTTTTCATCATACTCACGAAAGATATTAAAAAGATGAAGCGTATGAGACAAACTCAATTCCATTTTTTTGTAGTTTTCTTTTATAAACTAAACTAGTGATAAAACAAGAAACAAAAATATTTGATTGCAAGATCTAAAGATATAACTTCAAGCACTCACCTCCCCGGCAACGGCGTCAGAAAAGAGCTTGATGTCTACTACACAACCTTCTTCTTGTAGACGTTGTTGGGCCTGCAAGTGCACAGGTTTGTAGGACAGTAGCAAATTTCCCTCAAGTGGATGACCTAAGGTTTATCAATCCGTGGGAGGCGTAGGATGAAGATGGTCTCTCTCAAGCAACCCTGCAACCAAATAACAAAGAGTCTCTTGTGTCCCCAACACACCCAATACAATGGTAAATTGTATAGGTGCACAGTTCGGTGAAGAGATGGTGATACAAGTGCAATATGGATGGTAGATATAGGTATTTGTAATCTGAAATTATAAAAACAGCAAGGTAACTAATGATAAAAGTGAGCACAAACGGTATTGCAATGGTAGGAAACAAGGCATAGGGTTCATACTTTCACTAGTGCAAGTTCTCTCAACAATAATAACATAGATAGATCATATAACAATCCCTCAACATGCAACAAAGAGTCACTCCAAAGCCACTAATAGCGGAGAACAAACGAAGACATTATGGTAGGGTACGAAACCACCTCAAAGTTATTTTTTTGGATCAATCTATTCAAGAGTTCGTACTAGAATAACACCTTAAGACACAAAACAACCAAAACCCTAATGTCACCTAGATACTCCATTGTCACCTCAAGTATCCATGGGCATGATTATACGATATGCATCACACAATCTCAGATTCATCTATTCAACCAACACAAAAGTATTTCAAAGAGTGCCCCAATGTTTCTACCGGAGAGTCAAGACAAAAACGTGTGACAACCCCTATGCATAGGTTCATGGGCGGAACCCGCAAGTTGATCACCAAAACATACATCAAGTGGATCACGTGAATATCCCATTGTCACCACAGATAAGCACGGCAAGACATACATCAAGTGTTCTCAAATCCGCAAAGACTCAATCTGATAAGATAACTTCAAGAGGAAAACTCAATTCATCACAAGAGAGTAGAGGGGGAGAAACATCATAAGATCCCACTATAGTAGCAAAGCTCGCGATACATCAAGATCGTGCCATAGAGAGAACACGAGAGAGAGAGAGAGAGAGAGAGAGAGAGAGAGATCAAACACATAGCTACTGGTACATACCCTCAGCCCCGAGGGTGAACTACTCCCTCCTCGTCATGGATAGTGCCGGGATGATGAAGATGGCCACCGGTGAGGGATTCCCCCTCCGGCAGGGTGCCGGAACAGGCTCCCGAGAGGTTTTTGGTGGCTACAGAGGCTTGTGGCGGCGGAACTCCCGATCTATCTTCGTATTAGATGTCTTTAGGGTACGTGGACTTATATAGGCGAAAGAAGTCGGTCGGGGGAACCTCGAGGGGCCCAGGAGACACGGGGCGCGCCCTCCTATCTCCTGGCTTCCTCGAACCTTCCCTGGCTTGAACTCCAAGTCTCCCGGATCATATCCTTTCCAAAAATCACGCTCCCGAAGGTTTCATCCATTTGGACTCCGTTTGATATTCCTTTTCTTCGAAATACTGAAACAGGCAACAAAACAGCAATATGGGCTGGGCCTCCGGTTAGTAGATTAGTCCCAAAAATAATATAAAAGTGTATAATAAAGACCGTAATCATTCAAAACAGATAATAAAATAGCATGAATGCTTCATAAATTATAGATACGTTGGAGACGTATCAGCAGACATTACCTTGCTGAAACCGCTTGTCATTTCCTTCTCCTCCTCGTTGGGTTTGACACTCTTACTTATTGAAAGGACTATTTATCCCATATAGTTGTGGGCCATCAGCCAGCACTACAACAAGGGATACTACCTAGCTGATGGTATATATATCCTCAGTGGTCATCTTTTGTGAACACAATCTCGAAACCCCAAGGTGAGAAGAGATAGAGATTTGCCCAAATGCAAGAGAGTGCTAGAAAGGATGTGGAGCGTTCTTTTGGTGTGCTTCAATCCCGATGGGGTATTGTTCGACACCCTGAACCGACATGGGATGAAGGGAAGCTTTTGGAGGTGATGAATGCTTGTGTGATCATGCACAACATGATCATCGAGGACGAGCATGATAACAACATCTTCGACCAAGGATTTGATTTTCAAGGTGAAAATGTTGAGCCCATGCACCAAGAACCGGCCATGTTTGAACAGTTTACTCAATTCCATCGTAAACTGCGTGATTGGCACACTCATTTGGATCTTCAAAATGACTTGGTTGAGCACATGTGGAATCACATTGGCAACCAATAGATGTATTGGTTCATCAATGTTATTCAAGACAATTTCGATTTGGTTGTAAAACTATTTTATTCAAGACAATTTTGATTTGGTTGTAAAACTATTTCTATTTGAGACAATTAATTTTTGGAAGTGCAAACTTGTTTGAAATATTAATATGTGACATATTGGCCATGGCGGACAGGATGGGGCCAAAGGATGCATTGCACGTTGGGCGCCCGGCCACCGCATCCACTACAAAAAATACACCTCCGTGATGATACGTGTTTGTCATAGTAGGTCACGTTTTTTGTCATGCATGTACATCCATGACGATTTTATGAAAGAATCAAGATAGTCATACCTAAGCTGTCGTAGAAGTGTTCCATGACATTACCAAAATTATCATCACGGAAGTGTCCACTTCCATGACGATAAATCATGCGTCACATAAGTGCTTTTGTCAAGGGTGACCGACACGTGGCATCCACCATAACGGAACACCGTTAAGCTATCGGCTCTGGTTTTAGATCCGATAACCCGTTAACAGCCCCGACTAATGGGGATTTTCCATGTGTAAAATCATCATTGGCTGGAGGAAACACGTGTCGGCTCACCATTGGGACATATGTCATCCACTCATTGGGCCCAAGGCGCCTATGATACGTCGACACATGGCACGGCCCAACAGAGGCCCATTCCTGTGAAAAGGCCAGCCCGTTTGACTTTGTCAAAAGGTGGCGGGCTAGCCCACGGAAAGCCTGTTAACGGCCTGTTCGCATATAGCCCATTTACAGCCCGCTAACCCAGGGCCCATTATGACCTCTCCGAATTAGGCCCAGTAGCGTCATCTGGGCTGTCTAATATGATTCTAGCCCATTTTAACTTCCGACCCATGTATGGCCCATGACGTCTTTCGGCCCATATGAGGCCCTTTGTAACTCTTGGCCCATTAAAGGCCCGTGGTGAAACTGGCCCATAATGAACAGTGTATCACTTTATACCCATTAACGACCCATTATTCCATTGGGCCGTTTCCAGCCCAAGATCATTCGGCCTTCTCAGGGCCCATTTATTCTTGGGCTCATTTCCAGCATTCGGCTACTTATGACCCGTTACTGTCATTTTCTGCTTGTGGGCCAAATTCAGCCCGTCGTTACAGTCGGCCCGTTAATACGTTGGGCCATTTTTATGTCAAAAAACCCATTGGGCTGTTGAGGGAGTCCTGGATTAAGGGGTCCTCGGACAGCCGGACTATATGCATATGCCGGACTGTTGGATTATGAAGATACAAGGTAGAAGACTTTGTCCTGTGTCCGAATGAGACTCTCCTTTGCATGGAAGGCAAGCTTGGCGGTTAGGATATGAAGATTCCTTTCTCTGTAACTGACTTTGTGTAACCCTAGCCCCCTCCGGTGTCTATATTGTTGGCGTTCTGGGAACGGGGGTACCCAGACTTGCCTGCCTGTGGCCTGCGGCGAGGCTCAAGGAGTGGCCCAGTATGGCCCATCTTCATCGACACACGCTCAAGACCCTCGCGAGGGGCCAAGCCTCGCGGGGCGGACGACAGGAGGCTTCCTCGGGCATGGCCTCATCAGGCTGGCTCATGAGGAGGCGGAGAGATCAAGGCGGGGTACCTCGCGAGGTGCTCATGACACAAGCCATGACGACCAAGGCCAGGCGGGCGCCGACCTGCGTAGAGTCCTTGTTTCCTCTTTGGTGAAAAGGGGGCAAGCGCTAGCAAGGGTATCGAGCAAAGGCAACCATTTCGGTGCAACAAGACCAAGACCAGCAGGACGGCAGAACGGAGGTCATCGTGGAGCCCAAGCGGGCGTCATCGTGAGGGTCTTTGGCAGGCGAGGACCAACTTTAGTGATGATAAGTGTACTAGATGTTCCCCTTCAAAATGGCCAATTGTTGGCACCCTTCCCGCTCAATATTTGGGGAGAGGCCCAAGGCCTCTGCCTATAAATAGGACTAGCCACCCACAATGTAGAGGCATCGAGAGAACAAGGATAGAAAGATAGATAGATAGATAGATAGAGAGAGAAGCGACTGAACTCCCCCTAGCAGTTCATCGTGGCAGCCAAGAACAGACCCTCGCGAGGCTGTTCTCCCTTGTACTACTCATCATCAGCCCCAGAGGTAATCCACACACCACACACTGGAGTAGGGTGTTACACCACAATGGTGGCCCGAACCAGTATAAACCTTGTGTCCCTTGTGTTGTTCTTCGTGTAGTTTTAGATCCTTGCGAGGTGACGAGACACGGGTAGGCAGTAGGTGTGATCTCCGAGCGCACCCCAGAGTTCGAACCTTGAGGGTCTGCCGGAACCCCTAATCCAACATTTGGCGCGCCAGGTAGGGGTGCACCGGAATCTGCTTTCTGTTGCCTCATGTTTTTGCCGCCCGTCGCATCCATGTCAGACGCTCGTCGAGCCCACGCTGAGCGCCGGGCCGCTCTCGCCACTCGCGTCGCCCAGACGGCCCCCGTCGGCGGGCGCCCCCGTCGTTCCCCGTCGCCTGCCGTCAACGCCGCCACCGTCCCGGTGGGGAACGAGCAGCAGGCGTCGTCCCTGCATCCTTTGGTGCAGCGAGAAGGCCGCACCGCCACCCCGTCGCTGACTCCAGCCGGCTCCTCGTCCCACGCCCGTCACGCTCCTGCAGACGCGCACGCCGCGCTGCTCCTGGCACAAGAGCTCTTGCACTACTGTCCCGTCGACGACCTCTACAACGAGTGGCTCACCTGCATCACCGAGCTCGTCAGCGCTGCTGGGGGCTCCCCTGCACCATCCCTCTCGCTGCACTGCGCCCCGCCCTGCGCGGGCGATGAAGCTCCGGGAGCGCCTCAGCTGCCTCCCCCTCAAGAAGGCGCGTTGGCCCCAAGGCGCGTGGCCCCTGGGCGGAACCCACTCCGTCCGGCACCAGCGCAGCAAGAGAAAAGTTGCCAAGAGATTCCTCGGCCCCAAGAAGCTGCCCGTGTGCTCCCCGCACCGGCCCGGCACGAACGCGCTCCTGCTCCAGCGCGCTAAGACCCCGCGCTACTCCAAGCGATAGCGCACCAAGATCCGCAAGATCAAGCTCTCCGTCACCAAAGGGCTCCCGCGGCCACTGCAGGCTGCCGTGCCTTCACCGCCGAGCTGCGTAGCGTGGCCTGGTCGGGCAAGTTCAAGCCGGATCTGCCCCTGCGCTACAATGGCACGACCGACCCTGCCGAGTTCCTCCAGCTCTACGAGCTAGGCATCGAAGCCGCCTACGGGGACGAGAAGGTCATGGCGAACTGGTTCCCCATGGCGCTCAAGGACGCCGCCTGCACCTGGCTCCTGAACCTGGCTCCTGGCACAATATCCTCCTGGGACGAGATGCACACCCGATTCATCGCCAACTTCCAAGGCACGCACGATCGACCCCCGACCATGAGCGACTTGCGCCGCATCAAGCAACAGCCGGGAGAGACCCTGCAGAAGTTCATCCAGCGCTTCAACAGCGCTCGCATTAAGATCCCCAAGGTGTCTGAGGAGGCCATCATCTCAGCCTTCTCCGACGGCGTACGTGACGTCAAGATGAAGGAGGAGCTCACGATCCATGAGGACCTGTGCACTTCCCTGGAGCTGTTCAATTTGGCGACCAAGTGCGCTAGGGCTGAGGAAGGACGCCTTTCCCTCCTCGAGCTGCCAGCTGCTGACCCAGAAGAAAAGAAGCCCAAGACCAAGGACGTGAAGCGCAAGGGGGCTGCCGTACTTGTAGCAGAACCAGACACCAAGCGAGGCAGGGATCAGCCTGAGTCATCCAAGGGCAGCCGGTACTACGTGTACCACGACCTCCACACCCACAACACCAACGAATGCCAAGAGCTTAGGGCCATACGAGACGTGCGAGGCGGCCGACGCCCCGAGCACAGCGACCGGGCTTATGGTCGAGGAGGAGGAAGAGGTGGAGGGCGTTGGGAAGACCGTGGCCCTCGCCAAGGGTGGCGTGACCGACCCCGCGAGGACCGCTGACAGGACCAGCCTCGTGAGGGAGGTTGGAGGGACCCACCTCGCGAGGGGGGTTGGAGGGATCAGCCTCGCGAGGATCACCCACAAGGCAATGCGGGCCTCCCTCCTCTGCCACCACAGCCAAGGAGGAATGAAGACCATCATCAGGACGAGGGGGCTGGAGGCTTCCAGGAGCCGCGTGCAATCGCTTGCATCTTGGGCGGCGCACAAGCCCCGGCCTCTCAGCGCATCTTCAAGCAGGTTGCTCGCAAAGTGAATGCAGTCCTCCCCAAGCTCGAGGCCACACGCCCTCTCAGGTGGTCAGCGTGCGCCATCATGTTCAGTTCAGTGGACCAGCTCAAGTGCGCGGCCACAGCCGGAGTCCTCCCGATGCTTTGTTCCCCAATCATCAGCAATGTGCAAGTCACCAGGACCCTCATCGACGGCGGAGCAGGGCTCAATGTCCTATCCGTCGAGACATTCAATAATCTCCAAGTGCCCTACAATCAGCTGCAGCCAACCAAGCCTTTCTCAGGAGTCACTGATGGTTCCATGGTTCCGATAGGGCAGGTCCGCCTTCCTGTCACCTTCGGGAAGCGTGACAACTACCACACCAAGCTCATTGACTTCGACGTCGCTCACATTCGCCTGCCGTACAATGCCATCCTCGGGTACCCAGCCCTGGCCAAGTTCATGGCCGTGATTCATCACGGCTACAATGTCCTCAAGATGCCAGGAAGCGGTGGAGTCATCAAAGTGCCTTGTGAAGAGAGAGACGCTGTGTGTTCTCTGGAGCGTGCTTTCCAAGCTGCATCAATTGAAGACCCAGATCACAGGAGCGGGAGGCTTCCCGAGGCTGCTCCTAAGAAGAAGACGAGATCGCCTGTTCCGACCCCTCGGGAGGCAGGCCCCTCAGGGTCCGCGCCTGTTCAGGGGGCGCCTCCTTCTGTCGCATAGGGAGGCGCGCCCGGCGCCCTCTTCGAGCAAGGCTGGGGGCTCTCTCCTGGAGGGCCATCGACTTTGCTAAGATCACGAGGGAGGCGCTCGGGCACCACTTGGAGGCGTGCTTCAACGCACGTTTCCCTTAGGGACGAGCAAGGCAAGGAAGGCCAAGCCCTCGGGAGTTCGTCAGCGAGATCATTCAGGAGCTGCAGGAGTTAAGAGTCATGAGTGGCAGCCGCCGCTTACCCGCGTAGCTCCCCATCCAGGCGAAGATGGTGGGCTGCACGCATGCGTCGACATACCAGGGACTCAACCAGGCCGCCTCTCAGGAGCGCCTCTGGCCCTCACGCGTGGGACGCTGCGAAGGCCCACCCCACAACTATGTTCGCATGCCTTACGGCCTGCCAAACGTGACTGTCGTGCGTCAGCGCCTCATGAGGGGCATCTTGGAGGCTCAAGCGGTCAGGCATTCCACAGTCCTGACGGAGATAGAGATGGTCCGCGAAGAGCCACTAGCGCCCCCGGAGCCTCCCGAGGCTCCTGGGCCTGGGGGCTCGTGAGGATCGGCTTCCGCAGCTCACGCCGTCCACTACTTCAGCATCCATTCATCTTCAGCAATATCAGGTGACATCCTTCGAGTTTCGTTTTCAGCTGGGAGCGCCCCCTCAGGGCTGCATCATTCCCAGGCCGTGTGGGTCCGTCCCTACGGCATGTATCCCTTTAGTTCATGTTTTTAGTTTACTTTATCGGGGGCGCCTCTCGGGCTGCATCATCCCCAAGCCACCCGGGCCAGACCCAGTGGCACGTTTCCTCTCGCGTTTATTCGAGTCATGCGTTTGACCCATCATGATCATTATTTGATGCCTGTCCATGGCACCCTTCTTCCTTCACGTTGGCCGCTTGCACGTTAAAGGGGGGGGGGTACCTGAGCATCGCGACTCATGGGCTCTCACTGGCTCTCCAGCCCTCACCCTCTGGCCTTGTCCACGGCATCGCGACCTAGCATACCAGCGACGGCTGAGCCCACTCGAGGGTCGGGACCCGAGGACGTAGAGCGCCGACATCTAACCAAATTTGCAGGAACACATCACAAGTAAAGGCCCAGAGCCAGGCGCAACCCGCCTTGAGGTAGGGCCCCGTGAGTCCCGCGCTGGCTCACGGGTGCCCAGATACAGCTCGTCAGGCCCTACCGTGCCAGCCATGTGTCAGGGCGGGGCTGTACACGCCCCGGGGGCTCCTCCCGGAGGGGATCCCCCTCCCACGCACCAGTGGAAGCACCATGCTCCGTGCTGGCTGACGACACTGCCGAGGAGCGGCTATGCCCGTACACATACGAAAGCGCTATGCTCCGCGCTGGTGATAAACAACTCAGGGTGGCCCCCGGCCGCATCAACCTCAGGGAGCCCAGAGC
This sequence comes from Triticum aestivum, assembly GCF_018294505.1. Lineage (NCBI taxonomy): Eukaryota > Viridiplantae > Streptophyta > Magnoliopsida > Poales > Poaceae > Triticum > Triticum aestivum. Next base: position 172,327,082 of record NC_057807.1, on the reverse strand, counting down.
TCATTGTCCAGCCCCACCGTAACGCCTCCCCTCGGGAGTGCCGCGCGAGGGGGCTGGGCACGGGGGCTACGCCTGGGTGATGCCCAGGCGCACGCCACCCAGCCAGGCCCCTCGGGCCTGGTTCGTCGCACGCCTCTCCCCGAGCGGAGCCAAGGTACGAAGGTCGTTTGAACGTCAAGGGGGACTCCTAAGCATCGCGACTCAGGAGCCTAACTGGTCACGTAGCTCCTCATCCCTTAGTTCCTAAAGGCTAACAGCGGTTGAGGTATGTGCGGGGCCGGGCTCTGCCGATGTAGAACGGTAAATTCACCCATACATCTCACCTCCCTACTTGCTGTTCGCGCGTCAAGGGGGACTCCTGAGCATCGCGACTCAGGAGCCTAACTTGTCACGTAGCCCCTCACTCCTTGGTCCCATCCTGGTTTCCGGTCGGGGCTAACGGCGGCTGAGGTATGCGTGGGGCCAGGCTCTGCCGACGTAGAACACAAGCAAGTAGGAAGGAAAAGCGCAAATCTCAAGGAATTCAAAAGCAAATATTACAGTCCATAGAGTGCTTTGACAATGCCAAACACAAGTTTAAACGCCTTCACGAGGCATGATGCATGTTGTAGGAGCTAAAAGTAGGACGGGAACCACGAAGGAGTCACTTTTTGGCGGTGCCATCGCTGGTGACGGAGCTGCGCTGGGCGACTTCGCCTCGTGGAGCCTCAGGATCGGCAGCGCCTCGCTTTGGCTTGGTGCTGAAGGCCCGGAACTTCGCCAGCAGAGCCTCCGCTCGACCCTTCACGGCCTCAGCAGCGATGGCGGCAAGCTCGCCACTCACAGGCTCCAGCAGGCTGTCGAGGTCAACGCTGGGGTCACAGAGGTAGACATGGGTGAAGACACGCGTCAGAGCTGCAGAAGAAAGGACATGCGCCTCGGCCTCAGCCGTGGGGCCAAGGCCAAGGGCAACATCTTCGAGGGCGCGGACCAAGAAGGGAAGCAACTTGGCAGGGCCATCCTCGGTGCTGGCCAGCGGGCTCTCCAGGCCGCTGTCATAAACCGACTTCAGCAAGGTGCGAGCCTTCTCCTCCAGCTTCATGAAGGCCACGCGGTCCTCGGCCAGGACCCGCGCCTTGCCGTCCAGCTAGATCCTCTTTGCCTCAACGCCTACTCTAGCGCACCTAAGCGGCCATGGCGCTCATCAAGCTTGGCATCCCGGTCCTTGGCGGCCGCCTCACGAGCCTTCATGTTTTCCTCCTTCTCCTGGCGGACACGGGATTCCTTGGCGAGCTGGTCGTGCATGCCTTGCAGCTCGCTCTCCAGCACCTTGCAGCGACCCTGGACATCCGCAACCTCACCCAAGGCGGCGTCGCGAGCGGCCTTGGCCTCAAGGATGGCCTGCTTCTCCCTGCTGCAAGCCGTCACGGCCTGAGCCAGCGCCGCTCGGACTGAAGCATCAGAGCGAACCCGGCCGGAGACCAGCTCCAAGCGCCCGGCCACCAAGCGAGGGTCGGCGCCCAGAAGATCTTTCCGCAGCCGGTCCAGCTCAGCAGCATCACGATCCATGACAGTAGAAGGAGTCGGAGAGATGGCAGTTGGCGGAGTAGGGGAAGAAGAGGGCAGCGTAATCACAACATCATGAGTCGGGACCTTCTGCGCCCCGACGACCGCGACAGTGGCATCGGGCAAAGACACCTCGGGACTCGCTTGGGCCATGGGGGCTGAGCTCGCCCCAGCTAGCACTGCTAGGCCTCACGAGGATGACCGGGCAGGAGAGGCCCGCGTCTTGCCACCCCCTTCTCCCGCGGATGGAGGTGCTGCCCCGGACGAAGCCTCAGGAGCCCCCTTCAGCTTTTTCGATGCAGGCACCGGCCTAGCCAGAGAATATGGATGTCAAGCCTCAACAATGAAGCAAGAAGCGAAACAAGAATCAAGCACTTACTGGTCATTGCTCGCGGACTCAAGCAACCTCCGGCCGAACTTGAAGCCTGAGAGCCCGGTGCTGGGATCAACCTCAAGAGGCTCGGGAGTAGGAGGCGCGTCCGCAGATCGCCTCGGAGCCAGAGCAGACCCGCAGGGAACCAGCCCCGTCCTGTCCTTCTTCGGGATTAGGGGCGAGCTCTCGTGACCTCGCTCGTCACCATCCTCGTCATCATCCGGCATGAGGCGAAGAACGCAGGACTTGTGCCGAGGGAGGGGCACTCTAGACTCCTCGTCGGTCGCCTCAGAATCGGGCTCCTCTTCCTGCTCCTCTTCTTCCTCCTCTCCGCTGGAGTCGCCGGAGGATACATTCACCATCACCAGGGCCGCCGGGTCCTCAGGAACCTCCATGGGCACAGGCCCGTCCCCGTGGAAAGCGGACATGGAGTTCACCACCTGCTCCCAATCCTCCCGAAGGAACAGGGGCATAGGAGCACCCTCCAGTCTCGCCACGTCACCCCCAACCAAGGATTGGAGGGCCGCGGCCAGATCTTCGTCGGTCAGGGCTTCGAGGTTTGGGCGAAGGGCAGCATCGCCCCCCCCCCGAGCCTCCACAGCGGAAGCGAGTATTCCTGGAGCGGAGCCACCCGGTGCTCCAAGAACTCCCTCAGGAGCGACGCCCCGGTCAGTTTTGTCGTCGCCATGTTGTCCGGCCACAGGTCCGCGTCCATCCTCTCCAGAACTGGCTTCACGTGGGGATCAACGAGCTCCGCGCGGGACCAAGTGTCAACAGACCTGGGCTGCCCCGTGGGCAGAATCAGCCGAGAGTGGACGCGCGCAGCATCCACCATGACCCACTTGCTCCTGAAGCCCTCAATCCTCTTCCCGGGCTTCGAGATGGCGTTGGAGCTGCCATACGCGACGAAGCTCGTGCAAGCGGTGATGGGGCCGCGAGAGACCTGGAGGTAAAAGTAATGGCGCAGCAAGGCCACCGAGGGCCTTACGCCAACATGGGCTTCGCAGTAGTAGGCGAAAATCGCCAGGAGAAGAACAGAGTTGGGGTGGAGGTGTAGAGCTTGTAGGTTGTAATGGTGGAGAACAAAAAGGAAGAACTCGAAAAAGGGGGGCACCAGACCGGCGGCGTTGGCGCTCACGAAGAGCGGGTAGAAGGTGCTTCCCCTGCCCTCAGGAAGGGTGGAGCCAACCCTGAGCGCGGTCGCCCCGTCGTTGCCTTGCGCCGCCATCATCTGGCGCGTCCGAGCAAGGTTCTTCTCCGACACATTCGGAGGATCCAGAGCGGGCGAGAACCATGCTCCGGCTGGGGTCTGGCGAGGTGCCATGCCTTGCTAGGATGCAGGGTTGGAGTAGATCTGGGGATTTCGGAAGCAAGAAGGATAGGAGCGAGAAAGGGGATCTGGGCAGAGAAGGAGAATGCAAAGAAGGTAAGCCTAGACGGGTACCGCTCCCTTATCAATACATATAGTTGCCGAGGTGTCGTGGGGAGCCAGGACGCCCATGTCCAATCAACCGCCACGCGGCGCCCGAGGCCGCAGGCTATTGGGACCCGCGGCGCTTCGCACTTGCCCCTTCACTTCCCTGCTAAGCCAAGTCCAGGCGCGCCTTGGGCCCGGGGGCTACTGTCGGTGTTCTGGGAACGGGGGTACCCAGACTTGCCTGCCTGCGGCCTGCGTCGAGGCTCAAGGAGTGGCCCAGTACGGCCCATCTTCATCGACACACGCTCAAGACCCTTGCGAGGGGCCAAGCCTCGCGGGGCGGATGGTAGGAGGCTTACTCGGTCACGGCCTCGTCAGGCTGGCTCGTGAGGAGGCGGAGAGATCAAGGCGGGGTACCTCGCGAGGTGCTCATGACGCAAGCCATGACGACCAAGGCCAGGCGGGCACCAGGCGGGCGCCGACCTGCGCAGAGTCCTTGTTTCCTCTTTGGTGCAAAGGGGGCAAGCGCTAGCAAGGGTATCGAGCAAAGGCAACCATTTCGGTGCAACAAGACCAAGACCACCAGGACGGCAGAATGGAGGTCATCGTGGAGCCCAAGCCGACATCATCGCCAGGGTCTTTGGCAGGCGAGGACCAACTTTAGTCAGGATAAGTGTACTAGATGTTCCCCTTCAAAATGGCCAATTATTGGCGCCCTTCCCGCTGAATATTTGGGGAGAGGCCCAGGGCCTCCCCCTATAAATAGGACTAGCCACCCACAAGGTAGAGGCATCGAGAGAACAAGGATAGAAAGATAGATAGATAGATAGATAGATATATAGATAGATAGATAGAGAGAGAGAGAGAGAGAGAGAGAGAGAGAGAAGCGACTGAACTCCCCCTAGCAGTTCATCGCGCCAGCCAAGAACAGACCCTCGCGAGGCTGTTCTCCCTTGTACTACTCATCATCAGCCCCAGAGGCAATCCACACACCACACACTGGAGTAGGGTGTTACACCACAATGGTGGCCCGAACCAGTATAAACCTTGTGTCCCTTGTGTTGTTATTTGTGTAGTTTTAGATCCTTGCGATGCGATGAGACACGGGTAGGCAGTAGGTGTGATCTCAGTGTGCACCCCAGAGTTCGAACCTTGAGGGTCTGCCGGAACCCCTAATCCGACATATATAAACCGGAGGGTTTAGTCCGTAGGACAAGAACAATCATAATCATAGGCTAGCTTCTAGGGTTTAATCTCTACGATCTCGTGGTAGATCAACTCTTGTAATACTCATATCATCAAGATCAATCAAGCAGGAAGTAGGGTATTACCTCCATCGAGAGGGCCCGAACCTGGGTAAACATTGTGTCCCCCGCCTCCTGTTACCATTAGCCTTAGACGCACAGTTCGGGACCCCCTACCCGAGATCCGCCAGTGTTGGCACTGACATTGGTGCTTTCATTGAGAGTTCCACTGTGACGTCGAAGATAGGGTTGATGGCTCGCCTTGTTATCAAGGACAACATCACCTCTGGGGGAGCTCTGGCCTTAGGCCAAACCCTCCGGCTGGGCGGCTTCGTCTTGATCGCCTGTTCGGCAGTCGGGCCGACAATGACTTCTCGGGTCATAAAAAATCGTCTCCACGTCAGCTCGGAATATGCTGACGTCTCCGTCATATCTATAATTTTGATTGTTCCATGCAAATATTCTACAACTTCGATATACTTTTGGCAACTTTTTATATTATTTTTGGGACTAACATATTGATCCAGTGCCCAATGCCAGTTCCTGTTTGTTGCATGTTTTAAGTTTCGTAGAAACCCCATATCAAATGGAGTCCAAACGGGATAAAAACGGACGGAGAATATTTTTGGAATGTTTATGATTTTTGGGAAGAAAAATCAACACGATACGGTGCCCGAGGGGGCCACGAGGCAGGGGGCAGGCGCGCCCCTGACCCTCTTGGGCACCCTGTAAGGCGGTTGCTTCTCTTCTTTCGCCGCAAGAAAGCTAATTTTCGGAGAAAAATCTAGGTGAAGGTTTCAATCCAATCGGAGTTACGGATCTCTGGATATATAAGAAACAGTGAAAGGGCAGAATCTGAGAATGCAGAAATAGAGAGGGACAGAGAGACAGATCCAATCTCGGAGGGGCTCTCGCCCCTCCCACGCCATGGAGGCCATGTACCAGAGGCAAAACCCTTCTCCCATCTAGGGAGAAGGTCAAGGAAGAAGAAGAAGAAGGGGGCTCTCTCCCCCTCGCTTCCGGTGGCACCGGAACGCCGCCGGAGTCCATCATCATCACCGCGATCTTCACCAACACCTCTGCCATCTTCACCAACATCTCCATCACCTTCCCCCATCTATATTCAGTATTCCACTCTCCAGCAACCCGCTGTACCCTCTACTTGAACATGGTGCTTTATGCTTCATATTATTATCCAATGATGTGTTGCCATCCTATGATGTCTGAGTAGATTTTCGTTGTCCTATCGGTGATTGGTGAATTGCTATGATTGGTTTAATTTGCTTGTGGTTATGTTGCTGTCCTATTGTGCCCTCCGTGTCGCACAAGCGTGAGGGATTCCCGCTGTAGGGTGTTGCAATATGTTCATGATTTGCTTATAGTGAGTTGCTTGAGTGACAGAAGCATAAACCCGAGTAAGGGGGTTGTGGCGTATGGGATAAAGGGGACTTGATGCTTTAATGCTATGGTTGGGTTTTACCTTAATGATCTTTAGTAGTTGCGGATGCTTGCTAGAGTTCCAATCATAAGTGCATATGATCCAAGAAGAGAAAGTATGTTAGCTTATGCCTCTCCCACATAAAACTTGCTATTGGTCTAGTAAAGTAGTCAATTGCTTAGGGACAATTTCACAACTCCTACCACCACTTTTCCACACTCGCTATATTTACTTTCTTGCTTCTTTACCTAAACAGCCCCTAGTTTATATTTACATGTTCTTTATTATCTTGCAAACCTACCCAACAACACCTACAAAGTACTTCTAGTTTCATACTTGTTCTAGGTAAAGCGAACGTCAAGCGTGCGTAGAGTTGTATCAGTGGTCGATAGAACTTGAGGGAATATTTGTTCTACCTTTAGCTCCTCGTTGGGTTCGACATTCTTATCGAAAGAGGCTACAATTGATCACCTACACTTGTGGGTTATCAAGACCTTTTTCTGGCACCGTTGCTGGGGAGTCATAGCGTGGGGTGAATATTCTCGTGTGTGCTTGTTTGCTTTATCACCAAGTAATTTTTATTTGCTGTTCTTAGTTGTTTTCTATCTTTAGTTATGGGTAGGAAATGCAAAATACCAAAAAAATTAGTTGTTCCTACTGAACCAATGGTTGAAGAACCACTCAAAATCTATCACACTCCTGAAGCTTTTTACTTGGATCATCTTCGATCCCTTTGTGCTCGTGCTGAAACCCCAACTAGCTTAGTTGAGAGAAAATCTTTAGATGAGCATGCTTGTTATGTGTGACACCGTATATCTGAAAAAGGGAAACTTTTACTGGATCAATTCATCGTTTGCAATGCTATGCTTGGAATTTATGTGAAATATATGATATTACTTGTTGTTCTGAAAACCCTAAGAAACACCTTCCCTACCAATGTGAGTTTAGTGATAATGGAATTGTATCTTCATATCCTAAGGGTGTTTATAATTACTATGATGTTCAACAAATTGAAGAATTTGTTGCTTTTAAGGGTGCTTATGAAATTGCTTCTTTGATTGAAACGTATGATGCTACTCTTTACAAATCTGAAAATTTTGCCATACTTAAATATTGTTATCACAATTGTGCTTCTAATGCCTATATTAAACCATATATTGAGAACTCCTCCACTATCCAAGAAGAGACTAATATTTTGCAGGAATCTATGGAAGAAGGAATTGATGAAAGTGTGAGCTCATTGGATGAAAAATATGACGAGGAGAGCGAAGAACAAAAGGAGGAAGAGCGGATTACCTACCCATGCCCACCTTCTAATGAGAGTAACTCTTCAACTCATACATTGTTTAATTCCCCTTCACGCTTACCGAAGGATGATTGCTATGATGATTGTTATGATCCTGTTGATTCTCTTGAAATATCCCTTTTTGATGATGCTTGTGGCCAAGATGCCAATATGGATTATGCTTATGGAGATGAACTTGGTATAGTTCCTTATGTTAAACACGAAATTGTTGCTATTGCACCCACGCATGATAGTCCTATTATCTTTTTGAATTCTCCAAACTACACTATATCGGAGAAGTTTGTGCTTATTAAGGATTATATTGATGGGTTGCCTTTTACCATTGCACATGATAATTTTGATGAATGTGATCTGCATGTGCTTGCTGCTCCTATTATTATGAGAGAGTAACTATATCTCCACCTCTCTATGTTTCCAATATGATAAAATTGCAAGAAACTACTTATACTATGCATTGGCCTTTACTATGTGTGCATGAATTGTTCTTTTATGACATACCGATGCATAGGAAGAGAGTTAGACTTCGTTGTTGCTTGATATATGTTACTTTGTGCTCACTACTAAATTACAAATCATTGTTAATTAAAATTGGCTTTGATATACCTTGGGATCCGGGTGGATCCATTACTTGAGCACTTTATGCCTAGCTTAATGGCTTTAAAGAAAGCGCTGCCAGGGAGACAACCCGGAAGTTTTAGAGAGTCATTTATTGCTGTTGTGTGCTTTCATAAAGTTTAAAAACAAAAAATAAATAAGGAGGGGAACCCAAAACTTTTCAAAAAGGAAAGTGAAAGTAAGAAAGACAAACATTGTTCAAGTGGGAGAGCTCCTTGAACTTTGTTCATGATCACGGAAACTTTGTGAATCTTAATTACAGAAACTTTTCATCAAAAATAATTATTCCCTTGTACAATTCCATTGTATTATAAAAATAATGTGCCAATGTTTGCCTTTAGGATGTTTACAATGCTTGTTGGTTTGTACGATGCAGGACAGAAACTTTGGCTGTAGTGCACGATTTTACATTTTTACTGGAACGCCAAACGATTCTGAAACTTTTTGAACTGTCTTGCTGTACAAATTGTTTATTTTTCCTAATTTTGGTAGAATTTTTGGGGTACCAGAAGTATGGTGAATGTTCAGATTGCTACAGGCTGTTCTGTTTTTGACAGATTCTGTTTTTGATGCATAGTTTGCTTGTTTTGATGAAACTATCAATTTCTATCAGTGGAGTAAGCCATGGAAAAGTTATATTACAGTATACACAATGCAAAAACAAAATATGAGTTGGTTTTCAACAGTACCTAGAGTAGTGATTTGCTTTATTATACTAACGGATCTTACCGAGTTTTTTGTTGAAGTTTTGTGTGGATGAAGTGTTTGATCAAGAAGGTCTCAATATGAGGAAAATGAGGAGAGGCAAGAGCTCAAGCTTGGGGATTCCCAAGGCACCCCAAGTAAATATTCAAGGAGACTCAAGCGTCTAAGCTTGGGGATGCCCCGGAAGGCATCCCCTCTTTCTTCAACAAGTATCGGTATGTTTTCGGATTCGTTACGTTCATGCGATATGTGCAAGTCTTGGAGCGTCTTTTGCATTTAGTTTTCACTTTTATTTTATGTACCATGCTGGTATGAGTTAGTCCTTGGTTGATTTATAGAATGCTCATTGCACTTCACTTATATCTTTTGAGTATGGCTTTATAGAATGCTTCATGTGCTTCACTTATATCATTTGAAGTTTGGATTGCCTGTTTCTCTTCACATAGAAAACCACCATTTGTAGAATGCTCTTTTGCTTCACTTATATTTGTTAGAGCATGGGCATATCTTTTGTAGAAAGAATTAAACTGTCTTGCTTCACTTATATTTATTTAGAGAGATGACAGGAATTGGTCATTCACATGGTTAGTCATAAAATCCTACATAAACTTGTAGATCGCTGAATATGATATGTTTGATTCCTTGCAATAGTTTTGCGATATAAAGGTGGTGCTTTTAGATTCATGCTAGTGGGTGATTGTGGATGAGTAGAGATACTTGTGTTGAGGTTTGTGATTCCCGTAGCATGCACATATGGTGAACCGTTATGTAACGAAGTTGGAGCATGAGATATTTTTTTGATTGCCATCCCTTGTGTGGAGGTCGGGGCGCGCGATGGTTAACTCCTACCAACCTCCCCCCTAGGAGTATGCGTTTAGTACTTTGTTTCGAGGGCTAATAAATTTTTGCAATAAGTATGTGAGTTCTTTATGACTAATGTTGAGTCAATGGATTATACTCACTCTCACCCCTCCATCATTGCTAGCCTCTTTGGTACCGTGCATTGCCCTCTCTCACCTCGAGAGTTGGTGCAAACTTCGCTGGTGCATCCAAACCCCGTGATACGATACACTCTATCACACATAAGCCTCCTTATATCTTCCTCGAAACAGCCACCATACCTACCTATCATGGCATTTCCATAATCATTCCGAGATATATTGCCATGCAACTTCCATCATCATCATAAACATGACTTGAGCATTCATTGTCATATTGCTTTGCATGATCGTAAGATAGCTAGCATGATGTTTTCATGGCTTGTCCGTTTTTTGATATCTTTGCTATGCTCGATCATTGCACATCCCGGTACACCGCCGGAGGCATTCATATAGAGTCATATCTTTGTTCTAGTATCGAGTTGTAATATTGAGTTGTAAGTAAATAAAAGTGTGATGATCATCATTATTAGAGCATTGCCCCATGTAAAAAAAAGAGAGGCCAAAGAAGCCTAAATAAAAAAAGGGGGCCAAAGAAGCCCGCCCAAAAAAAGAAAAAAAAGAAAAAGAAAAGAAAAGGGGCAATGTTACTATCCTTTTACCACACTTGTGCTTCAGAGTAGCACCATGTTCTTCATATAGAGAGTCTCCTATAATGTCACTTTCATATACTAGTGGGAATTTTCATTATAGAACTTGGCTTGTATATTCCAACGACGGGCTTCCTCAAAATGCCCTAAGTCTTCATGACCAAGCAAGTTGGATGCACACCCACTTAGTTTTCAGTTTGAGGTTTCATACACTTAACTCTTAGTGCATCCGTTGCATGGCAATCCCTACTCCTCGCATTGACATCAGTTGATGGGCATCTCCATAGCCCGTTGATTAGCCGCGTCGATGTGAGACTTTCTCCCTTTTTGTCTTCTCCACAGAACCTCCACCATCATATTCTATTCCGCCCATAGTGCTATATCCATGGCTCACGCTCATGTATTGCGTGAGAGTTGAAAAAGTTTGAGAATACTAAAGTATGAAACAATTGCTTGGCTAAAACTGGGGTTGTGCATGATTTGAATATTTTGTGTGATAAAGATGGAGCATAGCCAGACTATATGATTTTGTAGGGATAACTTTCTTTGGCCATGTTGTTTTGAAAAGACATGATTTCTTTACTAGTACGCTCAAAGTATTATCCTTTTTATGTCAAATGATAGACTATTGCTTTGAATCACTCGTGTCTTAATATTCATGCCATGATTAGGTTACATGATCAAGATTATGCTAGGTAGCATTCCACATCAAAAATCATCTTTTTATCATTTACCTACTCGAGGACGAGCAAGAATTAAGCTTGGGGATGCTGATACGTCTCCGTCGTATCTATAATTTTTGATTGTTCCATGCCAATATTCTATAACTTTCATATACTTTTGGCAACTTTTTATATTATTTTTGGGACTAACATATTGATCCAGTTCCCAGTGCCAGTTCCTATTTGTTGCATGTTTTATGTTTCACAGAAACCCCATATCAAACGGAGTCCAAACTGGATAAAAACGGACGGAGAATACTTTTGGAATATTTATGATTTTTGGGAAGAAACATCAACGCGAGACGGTGCCCGAGGGGGGAACGAGGCAGGGGGCGCGCCCCAGGGGGGCAGGCGCGCCCCTGACCCTCGTGGGCACCCCGTAAGGCGGTTGTTGCTCTTCTTTTCCCGCAAGAAAGCTAATTTTCGGAGAAAAATCTGGGCGAAGGTTTCAATCCAATCGGAGTTACGGATCTCTAGATATATAAGAAACGGTGAGAGGGCAGAATCTGAGAACGCAGAAACAGAGAAAGACAGAGAGAAAGATCCAATCTCGGAGGGGCTCTCGCCCCTCCCACGCCATGGAGGCCATGGACCAGAGGGGAAACCCTTCTCCCATCTAGGGAGAAGGTCAAGGAAGAAGAAGAAGAAGGGGGGCTCTCCCCCTCGCTTTCGGTGGCGCCGGAACGCCACCGGGGCCATCATCATCACCGCGATCTTCACCAACACCTCCGCCATCTTCACCAACATCTCCATCACCTTCCCCCATCTATATTCAGCGGTCCACTCTCCCGCAACCCGCTGTACCTTCTACTTGAACATGGTGCTTTATGCTTTATATTATTACCCAATGATGTGTTGCCATCCTATGATGTTTGAGTAGATTTTCATTGTGCTATCGGTGATTGGTGAATTGCTATGATTGGTTTAATTTTCTTGTGGTTATGTTGCTGTCCTATTTTGCCCTCCGTGTCGCGCAAGTGTGAGGGATTTCCACTGTAGGGTGTTGCAATACGTTCATGATTCGCTTATAGTGGGTTGCTTGAGTGACAGAAGCATAAACCCGAGTAAGGGGGTTGTGGCGTATGGGATAAAGGGGACTTGATACTTTAATGCTATGGTTTGGTTTTACCTTAATGATCTTTAGTAGTTGTGGATGCTTGCTAGAATTCCAATCATAAGTGCATATGATCCAAGAAGAGAATATATGTTAGCTTATGCCTCTCCCACATAAAACTTGCTATCGGTCTAGTAAAGTAGTTAATTGCTTAGGGACAATTTCACAACTCCTACCACCACTTTTCCACACTTGCTATATTTACTTTCTTGCTTCTTTATCTAAACAACCCCTAGTTTATATTTACATGCTCTTTATTATCTTGCAAACCTATCCAACAACACCTACAAAGTACTTCTAGTTTCATACTTGTTCTAGGTAAAGCGAACGTCAAGCGTGCGTAGAGTTGTATCGGTGGTCGATAGAACTTGAGGGAATATTTGTTCTACCTTTAGCTCCTCGTTGGGTTCGACACTCTTACTTATTGAAAGAGGCTACAATTGATCCACTACACTTGTGGGTTATCATACGCCGAGCAGATGGATACAACGGAGTTATCATCTCTAAACGGGCTCCTGGATCACATCGCCGCTTTCGGAGTCGCTTCAGACTATGACCGGATTGGGCTTAAACCCGACCAGAGAGAGATTGAATCTCCGCCGATCACCCATCAGATAGCGGTGGTGGAGGAGCAATGCAACAACTCTTCCCCTATATTGAGGACGAAATATGTCCGGATTTCCGAGCTCACCGAGCCGGATACCTGCCCGCGGGAAGACGTGCCCAGAACTCTGAACTTAGAATCAGACTGTGGGCTGAAAATTTGGTTGACATCTTGGAACCCGAACTATTAAGCTCGGAAACTCCTCAAGCTCTGGGTCACAGATCAGATCAGGGTTCGAACATAAATCCACCCACCGACCCAGACTCAAGCGATCTTTCCCGCATCAGACAACAATCCCAAGAGACGGTACATCACTTTTGGGTTAGATTCCTCCTTGTCAAGGACAAGGTCAAAGACAGTTGCGATGAAGACGCAATCTCATTATTCTGCAAAAATTGCACGAACAAGGGACTCCTTAACGCCATAAATTGCCGTCACGTATCACGCTTCAATGACTTGGCGGTCATAGTACAGAAGTACTGCGCGATGGAAAGCGCCTGGAAAACTCAGGCAGCCTTTTGGGATCCACTGGCTCTCGCTAAACCCCTTGTCCGAACAAAAAGGGTGTGCCCTCGTAGGTCGCCTAATCAAATCACGAAGAAATCGAAGCCCACTATAGGGTGCGCAACCGTTTTGGAGGGGTGGCTCGATAGGCCATGCAAAATACACACCACACCGGATACCGTACCAACACACATCCTTAGAGCATGTTGGATACTTCGGCGAGGATCTCCTCATAAAAAACACCACAAAATAACATCCCACAGAACACAAAACTACAGTATTGACAGTCTTCGAGACTTTCGCCTCAGGTAACAGGCGCAAGAGAGCACTCCACGGCCTTGCCGAAGTCTGCCAAGTTGCAGCAATAAACCCCTGGAATGACACCATAACTTTCAGTGCCAGTGATGAACCGCAATTCAGAACAGTCCGGGCACCAACCGCTTTGGTCCTCAGTCCAATCATGGATGGCTTCCGGCTTACCAAAGTGCTCATGGATGGCGGTAGCGGACTAAACCTCATCTACGAGGAAACTCTCAACAAAATGGAAATAGACAGGAGCCGCATTGAGCAAAGCAGCACAACCTTCCGAGGAATTATTCCTAGCCGGGAGGCACAATGTGCGGGAAAAATCACACTCGATGTGGTATTCGGCACGCCGGAGAATTATCGGTCCGAAGAGATAACCTTTTAGGTGGCCCCTTTCACTAGTGGATATCACGCCTTGATAGGGCGGGATGCATTTGCGAGCTTTCAAGCTATACCCCATTACGGGTACATGAAGCTCAAGATGCCCGGGCCCAATGGAATTATCACTCTTGCCAGTGATCCGGACATAGCACTCTGCGCCGAAAATAAAACAGCCGCCTTGGCCCTCGAAGCATTGTCCGAAGCCCTCGCGGCCGAAGAATTAACTACATTACGCTCCATAGTGGATAAGGACAACGTGATACTCGATAAGCAATCCAAGTCCACCTCCTTTAAACCAGCAGACGAAATACTCAAATTCCAAGTCCACACAACGGACTCCACAAAGACTGCATCCATCGGGGCACAGCCGGACCCCACAATCGACGCCGCACTGCGAGCGTTCCTACGCGAGAACTGGGATATCTTCGCTTGGCACCCTTCTGATATGCTGGGGATCCCACGCAGGCTGGCCGAACACAGTCTCAACATACTGAAGGGATATAAGCTGGTCAAGCAAACACTGCAGTGCTTTTCAGAACCCAAACGGCAAGCTATGGGAGAGGAACTAGCCAAATTACTTGAAGCCGAATTCATCAGAGAAATAAAACACCCGGATTGGCTAGCAAACCTCGTGATGGTACCAAAAAAGGATAAATCCTAGCGCCTATGTGTCGATTTCAAAGACCTCAACAAGGCTTGCCCTAAGGATCCCTTCCCTCTCCCGCGCATCGATCAGATTATCGATGCTACCGCGGGACACGACTCATTGTGTTTCCTCGACGCATACTCCGGATACCATCAAATCAAGATGACGGAGTCTGATCAAGACGCAACGACACTTATCACCCCATACGGGCCTTTCTGCTTCAACACTATGCCTTTCGGGCTCAAAAACGCTGGTGCCACCTATCAACGCATGATCCAAACATGCCTAGAGAAGCAAATCGGCAAAACAGTTGAAGCATATGTCGACAATGTAGTCATCAAGACCAGACATGCCGAACTTTAATAGACGATCTAAGGCTCATGTTCGATAACCTCCAAACATATGACATTAAGCTCAATCCGGAAAAATGTGTTTTCGGCGTTCCCGCCAGAAAGCTGCTGGGCTTCATCATTTCCAATAGAGGAATTGAAGCAAACCCAGCTAAAATCTGAGCTTTGTCACAGTTGGCTACCCCAACAGATCTCAAACAAATCCAGAAACTAACTGGATGCATGGCAGCTTTAAGCCGCTTTATCTCCAGATTGGGAGAAAAGGCATTGCCACTTTATGGCCTTCTTCGACGAACGAACACTTCGAGTGGACGGACGAGGCGACAGCCGGACTGGAGGAAATAAAGGCTCTTTTAGCAAGCAACCCAATCCTGGCCGTGCCGAACATTGGCGAACCCATGTTGTTATACATAGCTGCAACACACCAAGTTGTGAGTGCCATGCTCGTCGTCGAACGAGAGGAGGACAGACACAAATTTCCGGTTCAGAAGCCGGTATACTACGTATCTACCGTCCTCACACCATGCAAATCCCGGTACCCACATTATCAAAAAATAATATACGCGGTCTTCATGGCATCTTGGAAACTACAACACTACTTTCAAGAGTGTTCAATCACGGTGGCCTCTGATGTACCACTCAATGACATAATAAACAACCGCGATGCCACGAGCCGGATTGCCAAGTGGGCGATCGAGCTCCTCCTATTCGACATCACATATAAACCACGGCGAGCCATTAAATCCCAAGTACTAGCGGACTTCGTCGCCAAATGGATAGAGGCCGAACTCCCTAAAGAGTACGACAGATACTCTAACTGGATCATGCACTTTGACGGCTCTAAAATGCTGGCAGGTCTAGGAGCAGGTGTTGTCCGCACATCCCCCACTGGAGATACAGTCCAATACGTACTCCAAATATTATACACAGACTCCAACAATGCAGCCGAATATGAGGCTCTGTTGCATGGTCTTTGGATGGTCGTATCCATGGGCATTCAACGCCTAGAAGTGTGTGGGGATTCAAACCTTGCAGTATCTCAAATAAATGGAGACTTCGATGCCAAAGATCTGAAAATGGCGGCCTATCGTAATGCCATCCTTAAGATGTCAGCTCGGTTCGAGGGGCTTGAATTTCATCATGTGGCTTGAGAAAACAATCAAGCGACAGATGTCCTCACCCACATCGGCGCTAAGCGCGACCCCGTCCCACCTAACATCTTTCTGGAAAGGCTTTTCAAGCCATCCGTGGTGTAGCAAGGGGAGACCGGCAACATCAGTCCGGATCCGACCACAACCCCAGATTCCGAAA
Organism: Triticum aestivum; assembly: GCF_018294505.1. Taxonomy (NCBI): domain Eukaryota; kingdom Viridiplantae; phylum Streptophyta; class Magnoliopsida; order Poales; family Poaceae; genus Triticum; species Triticum aestivum. Next base: position 172,310,973 of record NC_057807.1, on the reverse strand, counting down.
ACACTGACATAATCGGGGGCTCTGCCACCGAAATAACACCTTCGGCCCATCTCATCATGGCTATTATCGCCCCATGGACCGAACCCTTCTTGGCCTACCTTAACAGGCACGAACTCCCCAATGATTAAAATGAGGCACGCTGCATTGTGCGGCGCTCTAAAGCCTATAAAGTCCATGAGGGAGAGCTTTATAAGAAAAGCGCTACCGGGGTACTTCAAAGATGTATCTCCGAGCAGGAAGGGCAACAACTCTTGGCTGAAATTCATGCCGGCCTCGGCGGTCACCACGCCGCAGCTCGGGCCCTTGTAAGCAAGGCCTTCCGTACAAGTTTCTACTGGCCGACGGCCCGAGCAGACGCACAAGACCTTGTCCAACATTGTGTCGGATGCCATCTTTTCGCCAACCAAAGCCATATGCCACCCACCGCCCTACAAACAATCCCCATAACTTGGCCTTTCGTAGTCTGGGGGCTTGATATGGTCGGACCCCTTAAACGAGGAAGCCATATGAAAAAAATACTTGTTGGTCATGGTGGATAAATTCACCAAATGGATAGAAGCCAAACCAGTTAAAACGGCCGAATCCGGACCCGTGATAGACTTCATATCGGGTGTTGTGCACCATTATGGTGTCCCCCATAGCATCATCACCGACAACGGCTCCAATTTCAGAGCTGATGAGGTGAAAACTTGGTGCGGCAACATGGGCATTAAGCTCGATTATGCCTCCGTCTATCACCCTCAAACAAACGGTCAAGTCGAACGAGCCAATGGTCTTATTATGAGGGGCATCAAACCTAGACTAGTGCGATCCTTAAAAGAATCAGGCACACACTGGGTTGAGGAGCTTGACTCCGTACTTTGGGGGCTGCGGACCACGCCAAATCGCACTATCGGATACACACCCTTCTTCATGGTGTACGGCGCGGAGGTTGTGCTGCCCTGCGATATTATTCATGACTCACCTCAAGTGCGCATGTACGAAGAGAGTGGCCGAGCTCGATCGGCAGGACAGTTTAGATGCCCTGGAAGAGGAGCGCGATGTCGCAAAAGCCCGTTCCACATTCTACCAACAACAGGCTCGCAGGTATCAAAGTAGAGAAGTATGGGCCAAGACTTATAATATTAGTGAACTCATTCTACATCTACCGGAGAAGAAAAAGGACAAACTTAAGCACAAGTGGGAGGGTCCCTTCATTATTGACAAAGTTCTCACGGGAGGAGCATACCGACTGCGTGATGCATCCGATAATCGCCTCGAGCCGAACCCATGGAACGCGGCCAGACTCCGAAGATTCTACGCCTAGCACCGAACTCCCTGTTCGTCTCCTTCCCTCCATTCCTTTTTATTTACTTTTCAGCTCTCTTCTCACCTTTTCTTTTGAAAAGCTCTAAAGCTTTAGTGTGGCTAGACTACACACTTGTGACACACTAATCTTCAAGCATGTGCGCTCATTATACCTGGGGGCTTCTTATACAGAAGCTTAATATAATTATCTTCCGGGCATCAAGCCCACTGCATATGCGTCCTTTTTCCATATGTACCTTTTCTTCGCCATTATATGCATCAATATGACTTAAGTTTGGGCCAAACTGGGTTGCCTGGCTCCTATGCTTATTCCCTACGTTCCCGTTAGTTCGGCTAGGGCATAAAGGGGGCACCACTGCGATTGTTACTGCCGGGTACTCCAGATGTGTACCTCAGACTGGGTGAAGACGAAAGCTAGCGTTCTTAAGGGAATATTCGGTCGGTGGACTAAAGATGTTTTTTTACCTATCACAATATAAACCCCCAGATGTTACATATACTGCGCTTTTTGACCGTAGTTCGGACATGCACGTTAATGCATGCATACCCAGGGAAAGGAATCCTTAACAGAACTATTCTCTCTGGAAGATGTTTCTTACTATCCATGTAATATAACATAGCTAGTTGGGTACTTGTCTATTCAAGCAATTATGACCCCTACGCCTGGTTTCCACGCGTACCCCGGTTTATATTACCGAGCGGGTATTCGGAAACACTCCGGACTGTCGGGTCCAGAGGCTGAAGCGAAAAGGTCCGCCATGACAAATGTTTTACAATCCGGCTAGGGACAAATATGTCAATTGAAGTACATAGTCATTTAGACTCAAATGCTTCTTCTTCTATGCCATCCAACAGGTTGTCTAGCCTACAATCCTGTTGGGAATATTTTGCGGCTAATCCTACCTGGTCATATACCAGACTAACGGGAATTTCTTTCCCATCTGACCCTATAGGTCCGACCCGGGCCATATGATTCGGATCGAGCTTGGTATACCATGTTTTCACCATGGCCCAAGCCTCCCTTGCACCTTCTCGACAGGCCGATATCTTCCATAGTCGGAAACGTCGCCGTGCTCCTTTGAAAAGTTGTACAAGCTCCCCCATACTTCCTGGTAGGGAGGCGGATGGCCACAAGGTCTTGGCGACACTCTACATGACCTGCCGAACTTGCTCATGCACTTGCGAAAGCTCTTGTAGAAGATCGCCTGAGGATCCGGGCATCTCCTCTTTGGGACGGCTAGTCAGCATACCTACAGACATAACTCTACTAGTTCCTATCTTTGCTGAACTATATAAATGTTCGTTTGAGAACATACTAAAAATGCTGCGTTGAAGCCTCTTATTTTCCTTCATGGAGTCAGCCAACTGGGCCCGAACATCTTTCAATTCTTCACCCAGCTGGGTATTGGCATCTCAGAGTTTGTTTTTCTCCTGTATGACCCGTGTAAGTACACGCTCGCCAGCGGCTGCTTGCCTTTGCGCTCCTTGTTCACCCTCTTGTGGGATTCCCGGATTCTGTTCCGGATTATCTGAGGATTTTGGTCATCAGATATTGTTAGCGTTACTGGTTTATACATACAATATTGTTTTTTCTCAATTTGGGAATACATACCAATTGATGCCTTTTCAGATCTTGACAGCTCGACCATAGCGGCCGTTAGCTGGGTTCGACATTCTTCCAGCTCTTGAGACAACAGGTTGTTCTTCTCCAAGAAAACCTATAAATACAATGATCCTTAAATCAGTTGTACCAACTACTTCAAGTCTCAGGGGCTACTAATATACATAATTATTAGATTTTTATACTTACCCATATATCTTTCGAATACTGGTCCGTGGCTCTAGCAAGCCCATCCTGAGCGGCTCGGATGTACGCATCACCCAAGTTGAAGGCATTAAAAGCCTCTTTTGAAAAACCAGGGTCGGGGAGTGCGGCCCGCCGGCGCCGATGATTCATGGTGCAATCCACTTCAGAATTTGTAATGAACATTCGATCCGAATCCTCTGTATGAGGACAGTCCGGTGTCACTTCCGTGTTGGCCTGTGTCCTCGAGACCGGGTCTGGAATCCGGCTAGTAGAGGCACGGTTGGCAGGATCCCCGGACATAGTCCGGCGGATGTTCTTTCCACTAAAACACAACGGATAGTGTCATACTTTAAGATGACAACCACGGAGCGTATTTAAAGCCATACCTCTTTGATGACGGCTCCGCCATATTTCTGTTTGCCTTTCTTTTTGAAGGCCTACCCGGCACGGGCGCCCCTTGTTGGCGAGTCGCCTCGGGTTCGGCTTGGCGCGCCCATCGTCTTCCCTTTAGAGCATAAGAATTGTGTAGTGGGTAAGACGGGAGGAGTAAATCCTTTCCGGAAGATAAGTCTCTTCTATACCTATTAATAAAGTAAGGTGTGTTTCGTCAATTTTTTCATCCGTTCACTGCTGAAAAGAATTTTTTCCTACGCGAGGTGGTACTAAATTCTTATGTGTTTGTCTGCTAGAAAAAGAATTTCCATACGTAGGCCGCGTGCTTTGGCCCATCGAAGCCAACCCACTTATTTTCCTGCCCATGCAGTTGGGAAAATTCTATTTTCTGCACTGGGCGACAAATACTTGGAGTTTCGCACAGGACAACCAATAATGAGCTGGCCCATTTTTCTTTTTTCTGTGTTGTACTTCTATTTCTATTCTCCTTTCCCTGTCTCTTTTTTCCCTTCAATTTTTTTAGAATTTATTTCGTAAACTAAAAAAATTCAAAAAAGTTCAGATTTTTTTGGAAAATGTTTATAATTCCAAAATTTTGTTGCTATCTCAAAAAATATTTGGAACTTTGCAAAAAGTTGCTCATTGTTTCTAAAAACATATTGTTTTTTAAAATTGTTCAAGATTTCTAAAAAGAAAATGACATTTCAAAAATGCTACAAATTTAAAAAATATTCATGTTTTAGTGAAATTTTCAAAAGTCAAAATTCAAAATAAAGTTGGTGTTTTCAAAACATGTTTGTGAATTTTAAAAGATGTCCCCTTTCATATCGTGTTCGCATTCTTTCGATAGTGTACATAATATTTAAAAGCCTGTTCATGATTTTAAAAATTGTTCATGTTTCCCAGAATATTCAAGAACTTCATACCTTAAAATCCCCTCGATTGAAAGGTTTGAAAGAAAGAGTAAATTGAATAACTCATGGGCCTTGTGTGGCGTACAATGACGTAACAAAACTCTTAAACGCCCTTGATTAATGAATGAAAAAATAGCGGATTGATTACTTCACACGTGGCGAAACCGAGAAGCTAAATGTTCCTTTTTTGTGGGCACACATGGTTTTTGCTTGCACATATAATTCTCACTAACTTTAAATGCATACTATTTTATCTCCCGTTGCAACGCACGGGCATATATGCTAGTGTTTACTTACGTGCGATGCAGGGAGGAGGCCGGGATAGTCAGCAATGATGGGCACTTCTGTGCCGTCACAGCTCGCCTGGTGAAACACCCCTTCCACGAGCTCCACGAATATATCTGGATCCTCTTCGAATCCGGGGTCAAGGGCCCGGTTATGGTCCTCTGGCTGTGGTGCCGGGCTATGGAACTCCCTGGTTATTTTCCGCCATTCCTGTTATAAATGGACGGAGTAAATATTTATGAAAAATAAGACTCAGGGAATGAATAGAGTAGAGTGATGGATGGCAGCTCACCCAGCTGGGAGGGTTGTACATGGAAAATCCATCCCGTGGCTTAATGTGGATGAACTCCTCTCTTTCCCCTTGTATAAACCGGACAGTATTTCCACCAGAGTGGTGGTGGAATCCGGACCCTTCTGACCGTAGCGGGTGGCGTCGTCTTCTCCATTGAAGTGCCACATGGGACGCCCTCGGTATTGGAGTGGCTGAACCCCCCGCATTATGGATGTCGCCATAACCTCGACTATTGATAATCCGGACTGAGCAAGCATTCTTATCTTGCTCATCAATTGAAGGACATCCCTGCTATCTTCCTCTCTGAGGCTCCGGGTACGCTAGTTGAGGCATTTTCTCAGTGGAGCGATTGTAAACTCAGGAAGACCCATTCGGATTGGGTCGGGAAGGGAGGCGTCCTCATATAAAACCACTCGGAAGGCCATTCTTCGGATGCCTTCTTCAGTGTGCCGGATAAGTATCCAGTCCCGGCGGTGCGCCATATCTTGGCTCTGCCACTTGGAATATTGACCCCCCTTGATTACGGGGGACAAGGCAGAACAACTCTTCCATAGCTCAAAATGGGCTTCGCAACCCAGAAGTAGCTTGCAAAGAGCGACGTAACCTGCGATGTGCAGGATGGAGGCAGGTGTGAAGTTGTGCAGCTAGAGGCCGTAGAACTCCAGAAGCCTGCGGAGGAACAAATGGATTGGAAATCCGACACCCCTCAGTAAGTAGGAAACAAGGCATACTCTCTCCCCCCTGGATGGGTTGGGAAAGTTCTCAGCTTGCTCCCCGCCATCCAAGGAAGCCAATCCGGCTCGAACGGGGACTAGATATGCAGGAGGTAGAGACCCTTGGGTCTGCAACTTCACTAATCGGCCGTGGGATATGGTACACTTCTCCCAATCGCCCGGCTTGGTGTTGCGAGAGAGGGAGGAAGAGCTGCGAGCGCCGGCCATGTTGGAGTGGTTTTTTCGGCCACGCTCTGATGATTCCTCGCTTGGGGAAGATGGTGTGGATTGGATATGAAGATCCTGTCTCTTTAATAGACAATTTATTTACATGGTTAGGGTGGCAAATGTAAAAATGCCCCGACTTCTCGCATTCGTTCGACACGTGGAGGCTGAGACTATTATGGTGCAGAAGCCGATGAGCATAACATTAAATGGGAAGCTGGACACTGCTATTTACAATAGGTACTTTGAAGAGTTCGGAGAAGGAACCCGCCTTGCAATGCCGAAGACAATCTGCGTGCCGGACTCATCATCATTGAAGCCTGGTTCAGGGGCTACTGAGGGAGTCCTGGATTAACGGGTCCTCGGACAGCCGGACTATATGCATATGCCGGACTGTTGGATTATGAAGATACAAGATAGAAGACTCCGTCCCGTGTCCGGATGGGACTCCCCTTTGCGTGGAAGGCAAGCTTGGCAGTTAGGATATGAAGATTCCTTTCTCTGTAACTGACTCTGTGTAACCCTAGCCCCCTCCAGTGTCTATATAAACCGGAGGGTTTAGTCCGTAGGACAAGAACAAGCATAATCATAGGCTAGCTTCTAGGGTTTAGCCTCTACGATCTCGTGGTAGATCAAATCTTGTAATACTCATATCATCAAGATCAATCAAGCAGGAAGTAGGGTATTACCTCCATCAAGAGGGCCCGAACCTGGGTAAACAATGTGTCCCCCGCCTCCTGTTACCATTAGCCTTAGATGCATAGTTCGGGACCCCCTACCTGAGATCCGCCGGTTTTGACACCGACAACTATTTTCATAGAGTTATCAAATACGGCCTATTAATGACCCGTTATGGTCCACGAATAGTACGGCCCATGATTGGCGAAATGATGATACGCCCCATAGAAGGCCCATGGATCCTATGGCCCGTATAAGGCCCATGGATCGTATGGCCGGTAGAAGGCCCATGGATCGTATGGCCCGTAGAAGGCCCATGAATCCTATGGCCCGTAGAAGGCCCATGAATCCTACGGCCCGTAGAAGGCCCATGGATCCTACGGCCCGTAGAAGGCCCATGGATCTTATGGCCCATAGGAGGCCCATGGTTACAACAGTCCGTGTGTTGCCATGATTATTTTGGCCTAGTTACCAAAATTAGGCTATTGTGGCCACTAAAAAACACAAAAAAAGAACTGCAGTGACTACAAGCAAACAACTAAACAAGACAATAAGGAAATAAATAAGCAAGCAACTAACGCTAGCCTATTACCGCTATTACACATATTACATCCACTGGGCATCAAAGTTCGCCACCAGTGCAAATATAGGGAAAAAAGCAGCATATCACGTACACTGGCTGTCAAAATTGGCTACCAGTGCAAATAAACATGGCAGCAAAACTAGAGCATAACTGAAGCAACTTTAGAAGAGCTCAAGAAATGTTATCCTGGGTATCCACGATGCTGGCAATAGGCTTAGCAAGCTTATTAGCTTTGTCCTGTTTGGTGCTAAAATCATCCAACGCTTGCTGTTGCACCAGAAAGTATGCATCTGAATGCTCCACGAACTTTTGCAGTCCTTCCGCTTCTTGTCGTAGCATAGTTGATCGATGTCTTTCAGCTTGTAGTTGGGACTCAAGAAACCGAACTGATTCAGACAGTGAGTTTGAATAGCTTGTGCAAGCGGTAGTGGCCAGTAACTCAAACACTAAACCAAGACATGACTTTGGGGTTGTCTCACTGTCTTCAAGATAGTCTTCCTTAGCTGTTTTATCAGCTTTGTTGGAGACCAACAAGGATGTGTCACTATCCTGAACCTTATCTGCATTACTTCCTTTACCATTGCTTAATAAGGCACTCTTCCCCAATATCCTGTCAGCATTCTAAAAGAAGAAACAAGCAGACACATAACAGGTTTAGCATGTACTAGTATATGAAACTCATTTCGGTGAACCAGAACATTAGTAAGGTGGACAGGATTAAACTACCAAGTCTTCTATTGCCAAATACTAGTACAAACTAAAAGCATCAAACAAACATATATCTATGTCCTATGGTCATTGCATTGTCTTGCCAAATCAAAATAGAGACACGGTTCAAATCATATCAGTTCAAGACAAAGCAAAGTGAAAGAATACAAAGCATGGAAAACTACACGACACAACAAGATTTCAGATGGGTACCACGGGTCTACATGTAGAAAAACACTATTGGCTTTGTTGTGATGCTAGTAATGTGCATGATATGAGAAGTCAACTGTATACACAATTGAAATTGAAATTAACAGAGCTATTGATAAGAGCAAACCTGTTAAAGAAACATGCGTGAACATACCTGTTGTGCCATTGGAGTTTCGATTGGATCCTTCAATTTAAAAATAAGCTTGTATGAGTAAATACAGTGATACAAGAGCAAAGCAGTATGCACGATGGCAATCATAGTTAAAAAAGGCGTGCCTAAGAGAGCGCTTAAGCGCGCCTAGGCTCTAGGCATTGGCAAAACGCATTGCACATAACTACGCTTAATCTTTGCATAACTGCGCATAAGCATGCGTTTTGGTCAGTAAAGAGCAAGGCGATGGCAAAATGCACAATTAACACCTAGTGCTTTTTTGAACTATGATAGCAATAGAATCTTAAATTAGAACAGTTGTTCTTTAGGTTTAGGCACTTGTTCTACATGAACAGAGTACAGTAAGATGCAAGAATATAGTACTTACAAATAGAAAATGAGCTCATAGACCTTACCACATTCTTGGTTCGGGACCAGTACAGAACAAGGTGTTCCCAGTCATCGTCCAGTAAATGTGTCCCAGGAGAACGTAAGGGAATTTGATGAGTCTCTTTGCCGGTGAAGTATGTTTTCTTCAAGTAATTCCGATACTACCACCAAGCATTCTTGAAGATAGCAGAGGTATTAGCACAGGTTACCTCATCCTGAGTTTCCAAATCGGTCCTTCTCTATAGAGAAAAATGGGAAAATTTGTTGTATTATAACCATCGTGGAGGTAGGATGTATGGGACAAAGAAAAGTAATTGCCATGAATAACATTACTTACACATAACTCCTGGACAAACACCTGCAACTGGCATTTTCCTTCATCTTCAATATAATATTTCTAAGATGGGAAGATACGCACATACGATTTAACAACATCAAATGCGATAGATGCTAAACTATGACTAGCTGGTTGTGCTTCCTCCACAGGAATAGGCGTACTAACTAGTGGAGTAGGGGTTCGCCGTGGTAGTACTGGCCCTTTGGGCACTGGAGCTGCCTTACTAACTGCTCTTGTTTGGGAGCTCTGTGGTGGAGATGGTGCTATGTCAACAGGAACTAGGTTACTATCTGCTGGGGTTGGGGTTAGATTGGGTGAAGTTGGTTATCTGTCCATCGCAGTAGGGGTACAATCTCCGAGAGTTTGGGTTATGTGTGGTAGGGCTGGTTCTCGTGCATGTACAACCTGGGTGCTATCTCCACCAAGAGGTAGCAATGTTTTATTTGAAGACCGTGTTTTTAGTTCGTTAGATACTGGCATCACCTGCTCCAATTCAAATGGCTGATAAACAGGAAACATAATTGAATGTACAGACATCATATGAGATACAAATGCAATAGATAGTGTGGAAAAAAGAGGGCATGAAATAGTTGACATGTATATTGTTTAACTAAAATGGATAACATGACATAATTTCACATATATGATGTCTATCTAAACTGGATAGCATAGCATAACTGTCACAACCCTAGAATTATTTGCAGATAGTTGCATCAGTGGGCATCATGCATCCTGTTATTTTTGATAAATCTGAAATGGGGGATGATCAAACCCCTAGCACCAAAACAATGCTAATAGCTTCAACTTAAAAATATTTTCAATGAACCCAAATTGGTCTGCAAAAATGTTCGTGATTTATGGAAAAGGGTGAAAACCATATCCAGAGATGATGCATATTTTTTAGGACATTTTTGGTATTTGAATTAACACAATACCTATTTGAGTTGGAGCAAATAAATCCTATAAATATTTATAATGCTCTAATAATTCTGAAACTAGTTGTGGGTTGTTGGAAATAATCCAAATACTGCCCACAATTATTTCCAGGATTTTACAAAATGGATTAGTATTTTTACTAATTCAAAACAGAATAAAAGAAATAGGAAAACTGAAACAAAAGGAAAAGAGAGCTTACCTGTAGCTTACCTGTCTGGCCCAGGTTCTATGAAGCCCAGCTGCCGGCCCAGCCCACTTGGCCATTGCCAGTCGTCTCCCACCTCTGCCAGTAGGCAGAGGCAGAGACAACGCACGGGCGTGCGCGAGCGCCACGCCACCAGGCTGCCTGCCTGCGTCTGAGGACAGCGCGACACCGCGAATCCCCTCTTCGGTGCCGCCCCAATTCGCCCGGATCGTTCATTTTGCCCCCTACTCTCTCCCTCACCCTCTTCCTCACCATGGCCGACGCCATCGCACCTTGCCGTCGCTGCACTCGCAGCCACCGCATCCCCCTCGTCCCCTTTGGCATGCCCACGAGCTTCTTCCTGACGCCGCGCGTCCTCGAGCAGAAGAACCGAAGCCCGGACGGGCTGCCTCCCCGTCAATGCCGCCGTCTTCAACCTCGGGCACCCACGCTTGCCTCCGGTCGATTCAGCGTCGCCAGGACCTCCCCGAGCCTCCCGTGCTTTTCTTCAAGACCGCTGTGAGCTCGCCATCGTTTCCCCTCTTCTCCCCCTCGCGTTCGCATGCTCTAGCTCCGTTCCCCACCTCCACCGAAGCTCGCCGCCGCACGGTCATGTCGCCGCCGTCGTTTTGCCTAGCGTACGCCGTGTCCGAGCTCGTAGACAAGCTCCAAGAGGATCCAGGAGGCCGTGGCACCCCTCATCCGGCCTCCCCGTGCCCTGCAGTCATGCGCCCGCTCGAGCCGAGCTCCGGCCGCCGCCGCGAGCTCCACTTCGGCGAGCTCCGCCGTCCCCGCTGCGTCCCACCTGCCTTCCTGGATGCGGGCGAGCCCGGGCTACGCCCCGGTGCCCTTAGCCGCTGGCTCCGTCGCCTTTAGCGCAAGTCCGGCGCGTTGCCGCCGCGGGTTTGGTCGCCGCCGGCAGAACTCCAGCGACAGCCGACGTGGCGGGGTGGTTAGCGCTAATCCCCGCCAGCTGGACCCCACCTAGTCACTGATAGCGGGTCCCGCATCTGGTCAAAGTCCAAGTCAACACGGGGTTAACCTCTGTCTCGCTGACCAGCGGGCCCTGCTTGTAAGGTTTGACCCTGGCTGGCCGTTGACTCGCTGCGTCACACTGACGTCGGGTTGACGCAATAAATATTTTCTGGGATTTAAAATAAATCAGAAATGATTTATAAATTACAGAAAATGACCAAAACTTCTAAAATTCATATAAATTCAACCGTAACTCCAAATGAAATAATTTATATATGAAAAATGATCAGAAAAATCCAATCTATCCATCTGTACCATTTTCATGCATGTTAGAACAACTTATAGGTGCTGTTTAGCACAAATCATATAATGCCATTTAAACCTTCACATATGGAGTTTGAATTTGAATCTTGGATTCAAACCTCATTTAACCCATTGCTAGTTGCATTAGCTCAAACCACAGCATATTGCCATGTCACACTCATGCATCATATTGTTGCATTGCATTGATTGTGTTCTTTGTCTGTTGCCAGTGATTTTCCCCTCTCGGTAGACGTTGGTTCGACGATGAGTTCGACGACACCGATGAAGAACTATATTATCTTCAGAAGTGCCAGGCAAGCAAAACCCCCTTGTTCATTCCGATACAATCCCACTCTCTCGCTCCTGCTCTCTTTTACTGCATTAGGACAACAACGATTCATCTGTTACTTGCTGCGGTAGCTGAACCCCTTTATCCTCTGCATGACCTGTCATTTCCACAGTAAATAGATGAAACCCACTAGCATGAGTAGGAGTTGTTTGAGCCCTGATGTGCGTACTCATTCATGCTTGTTTGTCATGCCTGCTATTGCTTAGAGTTGTGTCAGGTCTGATTCATCGGGGATGAATTGGAATGTGGTGAACATGTCCTACTATTGAGAGCTAAGTGTGTGAACACGATTTGGTAAAGGTAGCGGTGAGAGGCCATGTAGGAGTACATGGTGGGTTGTCTCATTGCAGCCGTCCTCAGGAACTGAGTTCTGTGTTTGTGATCCATGAACAATTACTACCACACATTGGGCTCCGAGCGCTCCAAGCTCTCTCGACTTATTAATCAACCTGATCTCTGTCCAGGAGTTGCAACTAGTTTCTGGTGTTTGTAGGTAGTGTTAGTAGTCTACCAAGTGGCACCCGGTACAGGTGGGCTTGGGACAGACTAGGCACAGTGGCACGGTGTACCAAGTGGCACCCGGATGGTGGGCTTGGGAACCCTGCTCACATCATTTGGGGCCGTGAGCGACACCCCGGCCGGATCTCCTTGCGGATGGAACCCGAATAGGCGATAAACCTGGACTAGAGACTTGCATGGTTAGTGAGGTCGTGGCTGACTCCCTCGCCAGGCTTCCGCTTGAAGGTTGCCGAGATACACGACGTGTAAATGGTGGTAAGTGGCGAGAGCGTGTGTGAAGAAGTACACCCCTGCAGGGTTAACATCATCTATTCTAATAGCCGTGTCCGCGGAAAAGGACTTCTGGGTTGCCTGTACAGTTCATAGACAAGTGAAAGTGGATACTCTAAAATGCACAAGATAAGCGTGAGTGCTCTGGATGGCGTTCTCGTAGGGAGACGGGAGCGGATCCATAGTGGTGTATTGATATGGTGAATATGTGGACTCATGTGCGCCACCTCAAAGAGTTACATTGCAGTCGTAGTTCAGGTTAGCCACCAAGTCAAAGCTGGCTTGCTGTAGTTAAACCCCACCATCCCTTTGTTGATAATGATGCATATGTAGATAGTTCTGATGTAAGTCTTGCTGGGTACATTTGTATTCACATTTTCCTATTTTATGTTTTTGCAGAGCGAGTTCAGTCGCATTAGTAGTTCCGCTTGGACTTCGACGTTTAGCTTGTTACCTCAGCTACGATCTTGTGCCCTCGGCATGATCTAGTAGATAGTCAGGCTTCTCAGCCTTTTTCATTTGTAGATGTCTGTACTCAGACATGTTGGGCTTCCGCTTGTGCTTTGACTTGTATGCTCTGAATGTTGGGTCATGAGACCCATGTTTGTAACATCTCGCTCCTCGGAGCCTATTGAATAAAATACTTGAGTTGTAGAGTCATGTTGTGATGCCATGTTGTATTTGCACATATCGAGCATATTGTGTGTATGATATTGAAATGCTTGGTATGTGTGGGATCTGACTATCTAGTTGTTTATCTTTAGTAGCCTCTCTTACCGGGAAATGTCTCCTAGTGCTTCCACTGAGCCATGGTAGCTTGCTTCTGCTCCGGAACACTTAGGCTGGCCGGCATGTGTCCTTCTTCGTTCCTGTGTCTGCCCTTCGGGGAAATGTCACGCGATGAATACCGAAGTCCTGTTAGCCCGCTACAGCCTGGTTCACCGGAGTCCTGTTAGCCCAGTGCTACAGCCTGGATTCACTCGCTGATGACCGACACGTTCGATGCTGGGTCATGGATGCCTGTCCCTGTAAGTTTGTGCCACTTTGGGTTTACGACTAGCCATGTCAGCCCGGTGTCCTTATCATATGGATGCTTGCGACACTATCATATACGTGTGCCAAAAGGCGCAAACGGTCCCGGGCAAAGGTAAGGCGACACCCGTGGGGATACCATGCGTGAGGCCGCAAAGTGATATGAGGTGTTACATGCTAGATAGATGTGGCATTGAGTCGGGGTACTGAAAGCTTTGGTATCATAGCTTGACTGCCTGTAGGATTACCAAGCCAAACTGGTCGAAGTTGAGTCTAGAAATGCTTTAGTTATATGTAGGGGAATTGATTGTGGGATGGAACGTAAGGCTCTTTTTACTCCTTTACCTCATGCCCTTCTGATCGGAGTCATCCTATCTTCTTACGGGGTTAAGGAACTAGGCTATCTCCTCTTTCTATCAGGATCACATGTTACTAATCTGTAGACTTATAGGATTGATGGTTCTAAGCTTCAGTTTGGTTCCTACTACTCCCATGTATTCATAGCTGCCCTCAGAATCTTGATGTTGTGATGATCGAGTGGTTATGCACCATTTTGTAGGATGTCTCAAATATTTTCGAGCATTTACAACCGTTATGCTGTCCGAGTCATCCCAGGTTTCTAAACAATCTGATGCACTTGCAGAATCCTTTCCCTCTGGTTTCGATGTTCTTCTACGCCAGGTTAATCACACTAATCGGTGAGTTGAGGTACTATGTTGCCTCGGTGTATATGTTGAAGCCATTATTATGACCCTAGGTGTCTTAGGGAGTCACCTAGTAATCTAGCAATGCTTGTATTCCCAGTGTGATGATTCTGGCCATCATTCTTGAAGCATCCCGTGATGCCACTTAGTTAGTAGGCATTCTACTCCTGGGTCTCCGAACCTGAGATTCACCCTACTTACTTCATGTTGATAGTGTTTGCTCATTCCTTTAGGTTATTAGTAACCTTTGCGATAGTCCTCGAGGTCCGTGGTATTTCCTTCTTCCAAATACCATGAACCATTCTTGGCAGAAGTTCTTTTGAACCGGAAGATCACAACAAAAGCACTCTCGATGAGTTCTCTATTCTATATTGTGAATCTGCCAGTCCTTCCTCTTCAGAATGGGTTATCCGGAAGAAATATGTTGAACTTTGTTCGACATACTAACCTATGCGTCCACAACTCATAAAATCGTATGTTCTTTTGAGTTGTCCCCCTTAGTCGTCTTCTGACCCTCATCTATCAATTGATAGTCAAGAGTATGCGTGCATTCGTTCATCGATGCCTATTACTCTTGTGGTCCGTCAAGCCATTCTATTCCAGAATGACTAGGAGAAACGAACTCTAGTACCTTGTCCATTTCCAGGATTGGGTCAAAGCAGTCGTACTCCGCAGATCAAATACTAATCCAGCTTTTGTTCTGTTCTACCTTGGAATATTACCATCTTTATATCAAGAATGTCATGGGAATTGCACACCATCCTATGAATTCTTGATGTAGTAATACTCCTTGCCATCATTACTCATTCCTCGGTTCCGTGTTGTCACAACCAGAATGCCGACAAGTGATTTGTGATGTGTGAAGTCAATACTCCGAGGAACTCGTTGCTTGGTAGTAAATGGATAATAACCTCATTCTTAACGTGTTGGTTATTGAATCATCATTCTAAGATAAATTGTGCTACCTAGTCCTTATTTCTGGTGCACTCTTCGATAAATGAGTCAGGATTATTCAATCCTTTGCTTATTTTATCATATCATCTTGCTCTAAGAAGCAAGATTATTCTTGAGCTTACTAGCATGTTGGTGGCTCGTGATTTTCCGATTATCTTCCCGGAAGTATCACCAGGTTGTCCCCCTGACCAATGCATTGAGTTCATGATAAAGTTGGTTCCTTGTAACCACCCCCTTCTCCAAGAATCTGTGTTGGATACCCCTGAGCTAGTTGGTTAAGCTAAACAACAACTTGGAGAGTTGGAAGATGAAAGCTTGTCCGACTTAGTTCATTCTAAGGGATATCTTGTATGTGTATTGAAGAAAGATGTTATCCTCATTGATTGATCCTCGTGATCAGTTGTTGGATCAATTATCTTGGTTAAACTTTGATTTGAGTGTGGGCTATCATCAAATCAAAACAGAACCAACAATGTTCGTAATGTTGTCTTACTCGTGGTTGATTCCTCGAGCATACACCATTATGTCTTTTGGGTCTGACCAATACTATCACCTTGTTCACATAGTTATGGAATTCCATCTCCATGGGAATCTGGATGAATTGTTGTTGAGCCCATCGACAACATCCTTGTCTTCTCAATAAATTTTGTTGAACATCAGGCTAGTGTTGGAAACTTTTGAAAGCATTTCTTCATGCTAGCTCATGAAGCATATGTTCGGATGTAAGAAGTGACTTCCTCCAGTTCATGTGCATTTGATGCAAGTTGTCGCCGTGGATTCGAGAAAGACAATGTTGCTTCCTTTGGAATCATCCCAAATTGGTCATGCATACATGCGAAGTATTCGGTGGTTTGGAGACTTGCAACCTTCATTCTATATGTATCCTTAGCACACCAAGCCACTGACTGATTTGTTCAAGGAGAAGAAGTTCCTTCATAAGAGCTAATCCGGACTTATGTGAGGACTTAGATATCCTCGTTGATGGTTCCCCACCTGAACTCTGTAGTGTTTTATTATAAGACTACTACGTGGTCATGCTTGTCTTGGACAACGTGCTACATGTATGTAGTAGAACCAACTCATGTTTTGGAGCTTGCTATCGTAGTTCATTCCCCGAGAATCTTGCAACGTCATGTCGTCGATTTGGGTTGCAAACTTTCATTTTTCTTTCTAGACTTAATGAGTCTGAATTATCCTATTACCAACCAGATCTGTATCTCAGGCAGATATGATGGTTGGAACTTCTCCCAAGAACTATGATATTGGTTCTAGTGAAGTGGACACACCTAGCTGGAAGCACTATTGTTGTAGTATCTTGACTAAGTCGTTTGGTCACCTCCCATGAGGATCTCGCATGACTTATTCTAGAAGTTGATCCTTATGGATTTTGTGCTCCCGAAGCCCGACCTTTACTTGATGGCCATGTCGATGCTTTTAAGCATGATCGTGGTAGCTAGAACATCAAGGAGAACATTAGAAGCGGAGTGCTAAATGTCTCTCGGTCGATCATCCAGATTTTGTTTCCTTGGCAGTGCTAAGGACAAATCTGAGAAAGTGTCGTCTTCCTTTGCATCTGCATCGTCCATCACTATTCATCATGGTAGTATGTTGTGTTGCTGGGATCCTTGACACGGATATTGGTAAAACCTTGATGAATATGGAAATGCTCAAGTTCTTGAGAGCACGCTCAGTCACTGGGTTAAATCCTCGGTCACAATCGGAGTGTGCCTTCCATTGCCGAGTTGTCTCAAAACCCTAGCTCCCTTTCCAACTGAGTATGCCATTTTTAGAACTCCTTCAAACGATCATTGTGAATTGCCTTAGGATGGTATGCAGAGCTTCAATGATCCTTTTCGATAGAGTTTCTTTCCGTCGTCATCATGTTGGATGAAGATTTCAAAGACAAAGACGTCAAGATTAATATGAAGCAATGGATCAACATCCTTGAGTAATGCAATGGATCATGAAGACTGTGTCAGTCCCATGTCCCCTCTGCCCTCTTACCTCATGCCTTGAATCTCGGGATGAGATTCTCGTTTAGTGGGGGAGAGTTGTCACAACCCTAGAATTATTTGCAGATAGTAGCATCAGTGAGCATCATGCATCCTGTTATTTTTGATAAATCTGAAATGGGGGATGATCAAACCCCTAGCACCAAAACAATGCTAATAGGTTCAACTTAAAAATATTTTCAATGAACCCAAATTGGTCTACAAAAATGTTCATGATTTATGGAAAAGGGTGAAAACCATATCCAGAGATGATGCATATTTTTCAGGACATTTTTGGTATTTGAATTAACACAATACCTATTTGAGTTGGAGCAAATAAATCCTATAAATATTTATAATGCTCTAATAATTCTGAAACTAGTTGTGGGTTGTTGGAAATAATCCAAATACTGCCCACAATTATTTCCAGGATTTTACAAAATGGATTAGTATTTTTACTAATTCAAAACAGAATAAAAGAAATAGGAAAACTGAAACAAAAGGAAAAGAGAGCTTACCTGTAGCTTACCTGGCTGGCCCAGGTTCTATGCAGCCCAGCTGCCGGCCCAGCCCACCTGGCCATTGCCAGTCGTCTCCCACCTCTGCCAGTAGGCAGAGGCAGAGACAACACACGGGCGTGCGCGAGCGCCACGCCACCAGGATGCCTGCCTGCGTCCGAGGACAGTGCGACACCGCGAATCCCCTCTTCGGTGCCGCCCCAATTCGCCCGGATCGTTCATTTTGCCCCCTACTCTCTCCCTCACCCTCTTCCCCACCATGGCCGACGCCATCGCACCTCGCCGTAGCCACACGCGCAGCCACCACATCCCCCTCGTCCCCTTTGGCATGCTCACGAGCTTCTTCCCGACGCCGCGCATCCGCGAGCAGAAGAACCGAAGCCCGGACGGGCTGCCTCCCCGTCAATGCTGCCGTCTTCAACCTCGAGCACCCGCGCTTGCCTCCGGTTGATTTGGCGCCGCCAGGACCTCCCCGAGCCTCCCGTGCTTTTCTTCAAGACCGCTGTGAGCTCGCCATCGTTTCCCCTCTTCTCCCCCTCGCGTTCGCATGCTCTAGCTCCGTTCCCCACCTCCACCGAAGCTCGCCGCTGCACGGTCATGTCGCCGCCGTCGTTTTGCCTAGCGTACGCCGTGTCCGAGCTCGTAGACAAGCTCCAAGAGGATCCAGGAGGCCGTGGCACCCCTCATCCGGCCTCCCCATGCCCTGCAGTCGTGCTCCCGCTCGAGCCGAGCTCCGGCCGCCGCCGCGAGCTCCGCTCCGGCGAGCTCCGCCGTCCCCGCTGTGTCCCACCTGCCTTCCTGGATGCGGGCGAGCCCGGGCTACGCCCCGGTGCCCTTAGCCGCTGGCTCCGTCGCCTTTAGCGCAAGTCCGGCACGTTGCCGCCGCGGGTTTGGTCGCCACTGGTGGAATTCCGGCGACAACCGACATGGCGGGGTGGTTAGTGCTAATCCCCGCCAGCTGGACCCCACCTTGTCACTGACAGCGGGTCCCGCGTCGGGTCAAAGTCCAAGTCAACACGGGGTTAACCTCTGTCTCGCTGACCAGCGGGCCCCGCTTGTAAGGTTTGACCATGGCTGGCCGTTGACTCGCTGACATCACACTGACGTCAGGTTGACGCAATAAATATTTTCTGGGATTTAAAATAAATCAGAAATGATTTATAAATTACAGAAAATGCCCAAAACTTCTAAAATTCATATAAATTCAACCGTAACTCCAAATGAAATAATTTATATATGAAAAATGATCAGAAAAATCCAATCTATCCATCTGTACCATTTTCATGTATGTTAGAACAACTTATAGGTGCTGTTTAGCACAAATCATATAATGCCATTTAAACCTTCACATATGGAGTTTGAATTTGAATCTTGGATTCAAGCCAACTTCATTTAACCCATTGTTAGTTCCATTAGCTCAAACCACAGCATATTGCCATGTCACACTCATGCATCATATTGTTGCATTGCATTGATTGTGTTCTTTCTCTGTTGCCGGTGATTGTCCCCTCTCGGTAGACGTTGGTTCGACGATGAGTTCAACGACACCGATGAAGAACTATATTATCTTCAGAAGTGCCAGGCAAGCAAAACCCCCTTGTTCATTTCGATACAATCCCACTCTCTCGCTCCTGCTCTCTTTTACTGCATTAGGACAACAACAATTCATCTATTACTTGCAGCGGTAGCTAAACCCCTTTATCCTCTGCATGACCTGTCATTGCCACAGTAAATAGATGAAACTCACTAGCATGAGTAGGAGTTGTTTGAGCCCTGATGTGCCTACTCATTCATGCTTGTTTGTCATGCCTGCTATTGCTTAGAGTTGTGTCAGGTCTGATTCATGGGGGATGAATTGGCATGTGGTGAACATGTCCTACTGTTGAGAGCTAAGTGTGTGAACACGATTTGGTAAAGGTAGCGGTGAGAGGCCATGTAGGAGTACATGGTGGGTTGTCTCATTGCAGCCGTCCTCAGTAACTGAGTTCTTTGTTTGTGATCCATGAACAGTTACTACCACACATTGGGCTCCGGGCGCTCCAAGCTCTCTTGACTTATTAATCAACCTGATCTCTGTCCAGGAATTGCAACTAGTTTCTGGTGTTTGTAGGTAGTGTTAGTAGTCTACCAAGTGGCACCCGGTACAGGTGGGCTTGGGACAGACTAGGCACAGTGGCACGGTGTACCAAGTGGCACTCGGATGGTGGGCTTGGGAACCCTGCTCACATCGTTTGGGGCCATGAGAGACACCCCGGCCGGATCTCCTTGCGGATAGAACCCGAATAGGTGATAAACCTGGACTAGAGACTTGCATGGTTAGTCAGGTCGTGGCCGACTCCCTCGCCAGGCTTCCGCTTGAAGGTTGCCGAGATACACGACATGTACATGGTGGTAAGTGGTGAGAGCGTGTGTGAAGAAGTACACCCCTGCAGGGTTAACATCATCTATTCGAATAGCCGTGTCCGCGGAAAAGGACTTCTGGGTTGCCTGTGCAGTTCATAGACAAGTGAAAGTGGATACTCTAAAATGCGCAAGATAAGCGTGAGTGCTATGGATGGCGTTCTCGTAGGGAGACGGGAGCGGATCCATAGTGGTGTATTGATATGGTGAATATGTGGACTCGTGTGCGCCACCTCAAAGAGTTACATTGCAGTCGTAGTTCAGGTTAGCCCCCAAGTCAAAGCTAGCTTGCTGCAGTTAAACCCCACCATCCCTTTGTTGATAATGATGCATATGTAGATAGTTCTGATGTAAGTCTTGCTGGGTACATTTGTACTCACGTTTGCCTATTTTATGTTTTTGCAGAGCGAGTTCAGTCGCATTAGTAGTTCCACTTGGACTTCGACGTTTAGCTTGTTACCTCAGCTACGATCTTGTGCCATCGGTAGGATCTAGTAGATAGTCAGGCTTCTCAGCCTTTTTCATTTGTAGATGTCTGTACTCAGACATGTTGGGCTTCCGCTTGTGCTTTGACTTGTATGCTCTGAATGTTGGGTCATGAGACCCATGTTTGTAATATCTCGCTCCCCGGAGCCTATTGAATAAAATACTTGAGTTGTAGAGTCATGTTGTGATGCCATGTTGTATTTGCACATATCGAGCATATTGTGTGTATGATACTGAAATGCTTGGTATGTGTGGGATCTGACTATCTAGTTGTTTATCCTTAGTAGCCTCTCTTACCGGGAAATGTCTCCTAGTGCTTCCACTGAGCCATGGTAGCTTGCTACTACTCCGGAACACTTAGGCTGGCCGGCATGTGTCCTTCTTCGTTCCTGTGTCTGTCCCTTCGAGGAAATGTCACGCGATGAATACCAGAGTCCTCTTAGCCCGCTATAGTCCGGTTCACCGGAGTCCTGTTAGCCCAGTGCTACAGCCTGGGTTCACTCGCTGATGACCGACACATTCGATGCTGGGTCATGGATGCCTGTCCCTGTAAGTTTGTGCCACTTTGGGTTTACGATTAGCCATGTCAGCCCGGGCTCCTTATCATATGGATGCTAGCGACACTATCATATACATGTGCCAAAAGGCGCAAATGGTCCCGGGCAAAGGTAAGGCGACACCCGTGGGGATACCGTGCATGAGGCCGCAAAGTGATATGAGGTGTTACATGCTAGATCGATGTGGCATTGAGTCGGGGTCCTGAGAATAACATAATTCAAAGATATGACGAATAACTAAACATGATCGCATGGCATAATTCACCTACTTGTTATCTAAGTAATCAAGATCGCATCATTTAATTCACATATGTGATTTATATGCTAAACAGAGGGCATTCGATATGATGTCTGAACTAAGAACATGGTGTCGAATATTGTGTATATGATGTCTAAACTATGCAATGCAAGATAGCATATGCATGATATGAGAAGTATAATCGTGCCAAGTTAGAGCATACACCTCGGTGGGGGAATAGGACTTGTCATCTATCTCTGAATCCATCTCCGAGGAGCTATCGGGACCCAACAAGAGATCTGCTTTGACATGTAGCACTGTCTTCTCTGAAGGCCTTGTTTTCACTCCAGATTTTCCATCTCCCAGCCAAATGGATGATTCACAGGAAGAGTAGTTCAATGTACAAACATGGTCGACAAATGGAAATGTAATGAAGAAAAGGATGGGCAAGATATCATTCAAATATATGATGCCTGGTTAAACAGGATGTCATTGCACATTTCACATATATTATGGCTGGCTAAAAGACATGAGACTGCATAATTCCCATATATGATATAGAAACAAAATAGGTGGCATTACAGAAAATGTCTAAACTAAGCAGATGACATATATGATGTCAAAAGTAGGCACTTCAAGGCAACATATGCATGATATGACTAACATCATCATGCCAAGGCAGAGCAAACACCTTGGGGGGTAAATAGGAGTGGTCAGTGGCATCTGAATAAGTCTCAGAACAGATATCTTCCTCTGGATTACAATTGGAGAGGGGTGGGGAGGGTTTGCCATTGAACACACCATGGAGCAATGTCTGCATGACATTGTATTGCCGCGCAAAACTCTTGTCTTTTTCTCTACATGTTCAGCATGACTGTGTACAGTATCTGACATGCATACGAAAAAAAATATGGTGAGATTATGTAAGGAGAGCATGCAGAAATTTAGAGTGATGGCAACAACCAGTGGATGGATCCAAAAATAATGATAGTAGGCTGATGGTTGCTTTAATTTAATAGAAAGACAGATGATGATTGCTTTACTATTTGTTTCCCACCCAAGATGAACAACATAGGCATACCCTAGGTGAACCAGATATTAGACAGAGATACTATTCATTGCTTCCTCGATATGTGCCCCACAACTAATTTAGAACTCAAGTTTGAACATTAATTTGGACCTGACTTGGAGTCCAAGAGGTGAACAGGACGATAAAGTAGCAGGTAATTTTAAGCAATGCATAACATAAGCAGAAACAAAAGAGTGCGGCCTCACTTGTGGACCCATGTACTCCTCAGGTTCATCTGCTGAGTCAATGATGGTGATGCCATTGCGGTGGGTGCTGGCGGCAGGGAAGGAGATCTGAGGCGGCGAAAGATGGTCAGGATGCTTCTGTCAATGAAGCAGCTCCGGTGAGGTGGACGATGTCACGGCAGGAGCAGGAAAAACCACACAAAGTTCCCTTTGACACCTACCTATAACTGAGGTAATTCTTTAATGGCTCATTTGGCTTGCATGATTCTAAAAACGCAGGGATAGGAAAAACACTAGAATAGGATAGGAATGCACATGGTAAATAGAGCATTTGTAAACACAGGATTTCTGTCAACTTGGGTGTTTGGTTTACAGGAATTGGAAGAGTAGAGGAATGCAAAGGAACATGGCCAAAATAAAGTGAAACCATATGAAAGCATGTACTGTTAGAATGTTATTCTGCCACTAATGCACCTGGTCTTGTTTTCATGCATAGGATTTTGAAAAGTAGGTCCAGGTGGATGTTTTGCTTCATTCCTTTCAACAAAATGCATGAATAATTAAATAGTAGAGTGCCATTGGAAAATTCCCTATTGCTATGTTTTTCCGTTGAACCAAAATAGCCCTAATGGATCGACATGAATGTATAGTAATAAGTGATGCAACAAGTGTACAACCACTTTGCCGTAGCCGTGTCGACCTCAGCATCATTGGGTTGGTTGCTGAAGTAGTTGAGGCAGAGGTGGCTGTCGGAGGTGTGGAGGAAGATCTGTGGAATCTGTAGATGGCGTCCAGGGCACTGCTCTGTTGTGATGGATCGTTCTGTCGTTGGAGCAGCTCCGGTGAGCCATAAGATGTCAAGGCTGAAGCAGCACAAGAAAAACATCGTCAATCTCAAGTGGGATTCTAATAGCATCTCCAATAGATGATGTAAAATATATGTAAAATTTACATCACAAAAAACCACCTGACTACAACAGATGAGGTAAAAACTGTTGACTCTGAACTTAACTGTTGAAACTAAAATTTACTATGGAATCTGAATGTTACTGTTGAAACTGAATGCAATGGTAGTAGAGAGGCACTTGACATGTAGTTTAGGGAGGGCCTGCAGTTCATCTTCAACCTACACCCCCCTGAGCCGCCAGCCACCACCGGCCGAACCGCCGGCCCCAGCGCCGCCTCGCCGCCCCGAAACAACTCCCCACCGCCAGTCCGCCGTCGCCCCAGCCAGCCCTCTAGCCCCCCCCCGCCCCCACCCTGAACCCTAAGATAGATAGTGGGGTACCTCTCCGACGAGCCCCCGTGTCACAGCCCTAGATTGCTTGTAGTTAGTTGCATCTGTGAGCATTCATGTCATCATGTTTAAATTCAAGAAATTTGAATTGGGGATTGATAAACCAGCACTAAATGAATTCAAATAGATTCAAATAAAATCTTTTTCAATGAACCCAAAATGCTCTAAGAAAAGTTCATGATTTCTGGTTAAGGTGCAAACCTCTGCTAAAAATGATGAATATATTTTTAGGTCATCTTTGGATTCTTGAATTAACACAAAAGTATTGAGTTGGAGCCATTTAAATTCTATATATATTTTAAATGGTCCAAATATTCTGAAGTTATTTGTGGAGCTCTGGAATAGTTCATCTAACATCCACAATAATTTTCAGAATGTATTAAAATGATTTAGTGCCTAAACTAAATCAAAACAAAACAGAACTAGAAAAGAGAGAGACAGGAAACTAACCTGGCCCAGCTTACCTGCACTGTAGCTGGCTCAGCCCACCTGGCCCAAGATGCCAGTCATCTTCGACCCCGCTGACCAAAGCAGCTACGTGCTGGACGCGTGCGCGTGTGTCGACGCCACCTCCTGCTTCGCGCTGGAGGCTCATCCTCCTCCCTGTACCCGCGCCTGGAGACGCCCTTGACCCCCTCTGTCCTCCCCCTTCCCTGGCCCTCTCCTCCCCTCCATTGCTCGTCCCCGAGCTCGGCCGGGAGCAGCCATGGCCGCCATCCATCGTCCTCGCGGGCACCAGCCACCCCTCGCCGCCCAAATGTACCCCGGAACTTCGCCCCCATGCTCACTTCTCCCCACCGAAGCCCACATCCTCGGAAGCGCAGCAACATCGCCATCGGGCTCCTCCTCATCCTCGGATGCCGAGGACCACCACCGTCGATTTGCTCCGTCCAGTGCGCCCACGTCTTCGCCGTCGCCTCTACTGGAACCGCCGTGAGCCACCGCACCTTCTCCCTCTCTCTTCCATGCGAAACCGCCCTGCAGTGAAGTTCCCCGCCATGGTTAAGCTTTGGCCGCCACCATAGCCCACCGCCGGTGTTGTTTCTGGCCACCCCACGGCCTCTCGTCCGGTCCAATGGATGCGGGCGAGTAGGAGCTCCTCGCACATGCCCTCGGCGCGTCCAGCCGATGCAGTAGCGCGATTCCAGCGTGTCTCCGCCGTGTCGGAAGGTCGCCGGCGGCCTCTTCCCGGCTGTGCTGACGTGGCTGGCTTAATTAGCCACTAATCACCAACCCATACCACTGACAGTGGGCCCCTCATGCTAATTAAACCCGGGCAGTTTTAGTTTAGGTTTAGTTAATTGGTTTAGCCACTGTGCAGCTGACATATGGGTCCCACGCGTCAGGTTTGATTGTGGTTGACCGTGTTGACCTGCTGATGTCAGCATGACGTAGTGCTGATGTCATAATGCTTTTCCGGCGTTTTTATTAAACCAGGAAATTCCAGAAAATGCCCAAACCTTCTAAAATTCATGAAAATTCAACCGTAACTCCAAATGAAAAGATTTATATATGAAAAATGATCAGAAAAATCCAATCTATCCATCTGTACCATTTTCATGCATGTTAGAACAACTTATAGCTTCTGTTTAGTACAAATCATAGGAATGGCATTTCGATATCCACATATGGAGTTTGAATTTGAATTTTGGATACAAACCAGCTTCATTTAACCTGTTGCTAGTTGCATTAGCCCAAATCACAGCATATTAACATTTGATGATCATGCATCATATTGTGCATTGCATTGATTGTGTTCTTCCTTGTTTGCCGGTATTTGTCCTCTCTTAGTAGATGACGTTCCGACAATGAGTTGGATGGCACCGATGAAGAACTATACTATCTTCAGAAGTGCCAGGCAAGCAAAACCCCCTTGTTCATTCTGATACAATCCCACTCTCTCACTCCTGCTCTCTTTTACTGCATTAGGACAACAACGATTCAACTGTTACATGCTGTGGTAGTTGAACCCCTTTCCTCTGCATGACCTGTCATTGCAACAGTAAATAGATGGAACCCACTAGCATGAGTAGGAGTTGTTTGAGCCCTGATGTGCCTAATCATTCATGCTTGTTTGCCATGCCTGCTACTGCTTAGAGTTGAGTCAGGTCTGATTCATCGGGGATGAATTGGAGGTGTGTGAACATGTCCTACTGTGTGTGGTCTAAATGTGTGAACACGATTTGGTAAAGGTAGCGGTGAGAGGCCATGTAGGAGTACATGGTGGGTTGTCTCATTGAAGCCGACCTTAGGAACTGAGTTCTGTGTTTGTGATCCATGAACAGTTACTACCACACATTGGGCTCCGGGCACTCCAAGCTCTCTCGACTTATTAATCAACTCGATCCCTGTCTAGGAGTTGCAACTAGTTTCTGGTGTTTGTAGGTTGTGTTAGTAGTCTACCAAGTGGCACGCGGTACAGGTGGGCTTGGGTCAGACTAGGCACCCTGGCTGGGTATGCCAAGCGCCGCCCGTTTGGTGAGCTTGGAACCCCGTATACATCGTTTGGGGCCGTGAGCGATACCCCGGTCGGATCTCCTTGCGGATGGAACCTGAATAGGCGATAAACCTGTACTAGAGACTTGTGTGGTTAGTCAGGTCGTGGCCGACTCCCTCGCCAGGCTTCCGCTTGAAGGTTGCCGAGATACACAACATGTACATGGTGGTAAGTGGCGAGAGCGTGTGTGAAGAATTACACCACTGCAGGGTTATAAATGATCTATTCGAATAGCCGTGTCCGCGGTAAAGGACTTCTGGGTTGCCTGTACAGTTCATAGACAAGTGAAAGTGGATACTCTAAAATGCGCAAGATAAGCGTGAGTGCTATGGATGGCGTTCTCGTAGGAAGACGGGAGCGGATCCATAGTGGTGTATTGGTTGGTGAATATGTGGACTCGTGTGCGCCACCTCAAAAGAGTTACTTGCAGTCGTAGTTCAGGATAGCCACCAAGTCAAAGCTGGCTTGCTGCAGTTAAACCCCACCATCCCCTTTGTTGATAATGATGCATATGTAGTTAGTTCTGATGTAAGTCTTGCTGGGTACATTTGTACTCACGTTTGCCTATTTTACGTTTTTGCAGAGACATCCGTCTCACTAGTAGTCCGCATGGACTTCGACGTTTAGCTTGTTACCTCAGCTACGATCTTGTGCCCTTGGCAGGATCTGGTAGATAGTCAGGCTTCTCAGCCTTCTTCATTTGTAGATGTCTGTACTCAGACATGTTGAGCTTCCGCATGTGCTTTAACTTGTATGCTCTGAATGTTGTGTCATGAGACCCATGTTTGTAATATCTCACTCCTCGAAGCCTATTGAATAAAATACTTGAGTTGTAGAGTCATGTTGTGGTGCCATATTGTATTTGCACATATCGTGCATACTGTGTGTATGTTATTGAAATGCTTGGTATGTGTGGGATCTGACTATCTAGTTGTTTATCCTTGGTAGCCTCTCTTACCGGGAAATGTCTCCTAGTGCTTCCATTGAGCCTTGGTAGCTTGCTACTGCTTTGGAACACTTAGGGCCAGTTCTTTTGAGCAATTCTTCCAGAATTGACCCCCTCCCCAGCTTCTCCCAGAATTGCCACTTAATATTTTTTTACAATTCCTAGCTAATTAGACCTTAACTAGCTAGGAATTGTAAAAAAATATTAAGTGGCAATTCTGGGAGAAGCTGGGGAGGGGGTCAATTCTGGGAGAATTGCCCAAAAGAACTAGCCCTTAGGCTGGCCGGCATGTGTTCTTCTTCATTCCTGTGTCTGTCCCTTCGGGGAAATGTCACGCAGTGTCTACCGAAGTCCTGTTAGCCTGCTATAGCCCGATTTACCGGAGTCCTGCTAGCCCAGTTGCTACAGCCGGGATTCACTCACTGATGACCGACACGTTCGTTGCTGGGTCATGTATGCCTGTCCCTGTAAGTTAGTGCCACTTTGGGTTCACGACTAGCCATGTCAGCCCGGGCTCCTTGTCATTTGGTTGCTAGCGACACTATCATATACGTGTGCCAAAAGGCGCAAACGGTCCCGGGCCTGGTAAGGCGACACCCGTGGGGATACCGTGCGTGAGGCCGCAAAGTGATATGAGGTGTTACATGCTAGATCAGTGTGGCATTGAGTCGGGGCCCTGACACCCCGTCCCCGCTGCGGGTGGTTCTTCCTTAACTCTGGCGAGCCCCTCCCACCCCCTGAAAATCGACTTACCCAAAAGTCCATTCAGTCGACTGAAGTGTAGCTAAATCGGAGCAGAGCACCAGCACAAGCGAGGGGGAGAGCAGCAGCAGCAGGGCGAGCGAGCGAGAGCCGGAGCAGAAGCAACAGATCCGGCTGGTATGGCCGTTGCCACCGAAGGGGACTCGCACTGGCGGGGGAGCCGCCGTGGAGATGTCGCCCGTGGCTCCAGCTTCGAGGTAGCCGCTCCATGGGGGTGCGGGATGGAGCACCGTCGGCACCGGGAGGTCGAGTTAAGGAGAAGGTGCGATGCGATGAGTGTACAACCTCTTTGGTGGCGCCGAGTAGGCCTCGGCTTCGTCCGAGGAGTCGTTGAGGATGCTGCGGTTCCGGTGGAGCAGGTTAAGGCAGCGCTGTGGGGATGGAGCAGCCGCGATAGACGAGGCAATCGTTGGAGCAGCTCCCTGGAGGTGGAGGACGAGGCGGCTGAACTGGCGGGATGACAAGATGGATGATAGGTCCACATCCGGGGAGGTGGATGAGGGACGTGTTGCGATGGACGATGTCGTCGGGGAAGAGGCTCCGGCTGTGCAGCGGTGAGGTGGCGGACGAAGGAGGGTGGGGTTTCGCGGCTGGAGCGGAGAGGTTATGGCGGCCTGGGATTTCAAATGGCAAAAAGGGGGCGATGGGAGGTGGTGAACCATGACTTAGGGACGCGCTTGTCCAAAATGGAGGGTGTGTTACAAAAGTACCCCCCACTGATTTGAACTAGCGGCCCTTTCGGCTCAGGGTTAGAAGGGGGATTTCGCATGTCAGGATTTGGTAGCTGGAGGGAGTTTTAGTGCGTGTTTTAATTTCGGGATAGCAAGGTGCGGGTTGTGAAGGCAAGAACGATATCTGAATTTTCGGGATATAACAAGGCGCAGTTGAATTTTAGGGACAAGCCTAACGTGTAGTTATATTGTACTTGTACATACCAAATCAATTCGCACTTCCCTCAACCAAAAAGAAAACGAAAAAAATAAAATTGTTCACACCACACAAAGAGAGAGTTTTGCCCCATTTTACTATACAAAGGCTATTCAAAGCTACTCCCTCCTTCCATCTATATAGGGCCTAATGCGTTTTTCGATGGTAACTTTGACCAAATATTAGAGCAATAATATATGACATGCAACTTACACAAAGCACACCGTTGAATTCGTCTGTGAAAGGTTCTTTCAATGATATAATTTTCACATTGTGCATGTCATGTACTATTAATCTTGTCAATAGTCAAATGCGGTCTTAAAAAACTCATTATGCCCTATATAGATGGAAGGAGGGAGTATGAATCCATGTTATGTCCAATTAATTTTTTTCGCTTGCTGTATAATGCATGTAACCTACTCATACCAACATTTTAGTGCATTCCAAATGTCTATACTACTGCTCAATTCGAACTGAATTTGAATTCGTTTATCTATTTCAATGAGAATCTACAATCATGATTGTTGCCAACTTCAACCATCATTCATGTATTACCTTAATAACACACCACATGATTACTATAGAGATAGATATGAACTATGTGTACTACATGAACTCGAATTCTATCTTTTGAATACACTTGATGTTGATTCCAAATAATAGTACATTTGATGTACTAACTATATATTCATAATCTAAACCATGTTCCATACGTACACCGTGTTTATCACACAAAGTATAGTGCCCCGCCCCCTACATTATGACAAGTATTTAGACCTGAGCTGCAAAAGCCACACATTAGCCCAAATTATAATCAATGTTCTATGTATTATACGTAGTACTAGCAAGATGCCCATGCGTTCCACAGAACATCAACATGATCAAGGGGTGGCCTAATTTGCAAATATGGAGGGGGGTGTGGGTATCTTTTTTCAAAATTGCCATAGTTTCCTTCCTATCCGTCAGATATAAATCGGACGGCCTATATTGCAGGATGGCAGGCACACCATCATCAACAACTCCGTTTTTATAAGAGTAGAGATAAAATATATTATATGTAGTATAACATGTTCATAACCACACCATGTGTATCACCGTTATATATATTCACACATGCGTCGGTTTAAAACACTATGATAAATTCTTCAAATATCCAAGTTCGCTTTTTATAATGAAGTATGATCTCTATTTGTCTTTTACACCACACAATCCTCTTATCTTGTAGCTAGCGCTAACTTTCTCTCGTGCATGCACACGCCCGCATCCCTCTCACCCTCCCTCAGCATTCTCTATCTCCATCGCGCAAATTCGCCTTTTCACTTTAGGTCGTTCACCCACGGTGTGTGTAGGCCCCCCAGCTCCTTCTTTACGGCACACATCGATCGATATGCCTCTCTAGCCATGTGTGCCTAGCACAAACACAAGCTTCCCCTCTTCTCTTATCACCGTCCATGCCTCACTCCCACCACTCTTTTCATCGATCTTGTACTCGCACACTCCTTCCCCCTCGATATAGTATGCCTCTTGCACCACCTCCTAAATGCATCCCTATCTCTCTATCCTTCTCCCCGTGCGTCATTTGCTTCTAACGCACACATGCATGTATACCGATCAATGTCCCAACATATACCTAGGTTGACTTTAACTATCCCCCCCATCAATCGATGTACCTCACAAGTTATGTCTCTCCTTTCTCTGACAAAGGACGATTGATCTTCCTATGTAGTTACGTCTGCTTACCACAGCCATATCGTCCCCCTCATCATTCGTGCATGCCTCCTGACCCATCTCTCATACGCACGTGCACAGACAGGCAACCATCCCCTCTCTTATTGATATTGCAGGCATGCCCTCTATTTGTCTAGCAAGCCTACCCCACCATTTGTTAGAAGCAACTCCACTACCATCCCCTCCAACACTCTAGCTCTGTCTCTCTCCCAACCTTATTCATGTCCTACACATATGCATGGATGCCGATCGATCTCCCTTAATACATGAGGTAGATCGATCTCCCTTAATACATGAGGTAGGCCTCTCTCCTCCTCCACAAATATACCAGCCATTGTACCTCTATAGTTAATTAGGCCTCCCTCCCCCCACCACAAACCGATAGTCGAGCGCTGTAGGTAGGTATCCATGCCACAGAGACAAACTGCACATGTCCCCTCTCACGTTACAGTAGGCCAGTCACTCTATATCTTTGACATGGGCACACACAAATTCGATGGCACTCTTTGTCGATCATGCGCGCGCGCACACACACACACACATCATCCCTCTCTTCGATTCCATGGACACCTCAAGCCGATGATACCTCCACTCTCTTCTCGTGGATCGCCCTCTATATATATATGATATATCCAGGACTCTATTTCACACACATTGCATATGTTACATTTTTTGATTGACCCCCCCCCCAAAAAAACTCCCATGAACCCACACACTATATCTCTCTACGTTTGTACCTCTCTCACACAACCCCATGTAGGTGGTGTACATATACAAGAAGAGAATATGTGCACCGTGCACATACTCACGCTTCGTGCCCAGCCACACCCGCACGGTTACATGGTGGAGCTCATTTCTGTATGAAATGGCAGCCCACGTGCTAATTTGAACGCGTGTAGCGGTTGTTTACCTACAGAGGTCGTGTACCATGCGTGCACGAAATAAAGTTCGACTTGATGCGTTGGTGCGTTATTTTTAAATAAAGTTATATCACTCAATGTCACGTACACAGAATATAAGACAATTTTTATGGAGAAAAAGGTAGTCCGCTCCACTATATACAATGGAGCCCGCCTGCCTGGTTTGTGTCTCTTCAGAGTATCTCACACAAGGCTGCGGTGGCCTCTCTCTCTCTCACTGTTGGTCACTGATCCTGCCGCATCCCGTCCTCCGGCAGAAATGGAGGAAGTGCATCGTTTCTCCGTTTGACAGCGTCGAGGCAGCACGTCCCAATCTGCGGTACATGCCGTTCTCTCTGACCAAGCTCCGGCGCGGTAGGGCCTACGCCACCTGCTTGCTACCGCAGTATGGGCAGATTCCGCCCGTTGCCGCTCATCTAGTTACATCCCGACGACCTCCAGGTATCCCCTCCGGCCTTGCTCCACTGCCCGTCTTCCCACGTCGCTGCATGTGGATCTTCCATAGTTCTTTGCCCAAAACGTAGCTCGTCCGGCGTACTTTCCATATTGCAATATCGTCCTCACACCGTTTTAGACAAACACAACCTTGTTGTTATCTTCCCTTAGGACAAGGAATATGCTTCTTTTTTGTCGTCGCATGTGTCATCAACTGTTATTGGCCAGTAATTGTTTCCTTTCTACCTCTTTTTTGCAAACAGGGCTATCCATTTCACCTCGTTGCTATTGCGACCTTTTGGTGAACTGCACAAATCACTTTTTTCTTAAGAGTGTTTTGTGCAGTTGTACTAAAATGTCACACGGGCAACGTCTCTACATTTCAGTGCGACTGCACAAAGGGAGATTGGTTTTGCTCTATCCTCCTCATCCAACTCCGAGCCTAATCTTCTCCAACTAGTTAGTCTTAAGAGAGACTGCAAAGGTGACCGGCTTCTATTTGTGTGTTTATTGTTTCATCAGCAGTCCTCTATTATCGTAATCACACTTAATATCTTTGGAACAGGGACGCTCAGCTCTATTTTAGTGGAACTGCACAAAATGATCGGAATGTTGCATGCTCCAGACAGCTACTTTTTTCCCAACATGCCTTGTTGATTTAGACAGAGCTGGGGGGACGTTGCTGCCAATGAAAGCATGGATCAATTTTAATTTAACACCTTCTCACAACTTTGTCTTCAGTTGTGATGTAAATATTAGCTCTGATCTGCTAATAATTGAGATGCATTAGCAAGGAAGTTAGTTTTTTATTGTTTCCGAAAGAGCATCGATGGCAAGACACACGAAACAAAAGCTGAAAGCTCACACCATTGTACAATTTCATGTCGCTGGAAAATTATTTGTATAGTACGTCAATTATGTAAACAAATGCTGGAAGCTTGATAGCATTGCCAGAAGCCTCTTCAGCATCCGGGTCCATGTGCCATGCACAAAATTATACTCCTTCGTTCCTAAATATTTGTCTTTTTACAAATTTCAAATGGGCATATTTTAGAGTGTAGATTCACTCATTTTGCTTCGTATGTGTACTCCCTCCGTTCCTAAATATTTGTCTTTCTAGAGATTTCAACAAGTGACTACATACGGAGCAAAATGAGTGAATCTACACTCTAAAATATGTCTATATACATCCGTATGTAGTAGTCCATTTGAATCTCTAAAAAGACAAATATTTGAGTAGTCACTCGTTGAAATCTCTAGAAAGACAAATACTCCGGAGTATATTTAAGAACCGAGGGGGTAGTGCACAACCGCATGGGAGACTCAGCCCGGTCGTTGCGCCGCATTAATAGTGAGTAATGAGCAGTCAAATCATAAGCCCCACCTTTCCCACTGTAAGTTGCTCGGAAGAAGCAACCATCAATACGCTCTTCTTTGAATCCGCTCATACTACTCCATCCGTCACTGTTTATAGAGTGCGCTTCAGAAAAAGAAAAAAATCTCTGGGACCAAGGCGACTAGCGATCGGCCTGAAAAATAGCATTGGTAGTTATAGCACGGCGTCTATTACTAGAGGAAATAATGCATACACACATGCATGCAGTGCTTCCACCCCGGGTACACACATGCATGCACTTACTCTACTCCATAGTAGTACATCAAGAGAAAATTGTGGACTTGATTGTGGTTACCACGCCCTAATTAATGGAGCATTAAACCAAACGCGTCTAAAGTCTCTCTGGTAGTGGAAATGCATTGAGAGAAATGCATCATAATGAAGCGCGCCCTGTAAACTATGATTGAGGGAGGAGTAGTATGAAGGTGCAAAACCAAGTACGCGTATGGCCAGTCGGTCAACGCACCTCCTCTTGGCATAGCACTGACATGTGGGACCAGTGTGTGAGCAAACTGGTCACAATTGAAGGCAAAATGGCCAACCCGCCGTTCCTTGAGAGAGACGAGGAGCGAGAATACGCAGACAGGCTCACACGGAGGCCAAGATATATTCGAGCATGGTTGATCGATATCATCATTACATGTTGGGCTGCCGTTTTCCTCCCTTCTCCGAAATAAACGTGTACTTTGTTAGAGATTAAAAAATTAAGAGTACAGACGCTCCACCATGCGGTTCTAGTAGTAGTACTACTCGTACTACTAAACCTTGCGCTTGGCTCTTCCCCTTTTCGAGAATTCAAACAATGATGGTACTCCGCATGTTGGGTACTACAGTGTATGCCTCTGACAATCTGACAACGAATGGACTGATGCATGTCCGCTGCCTGGGCGAGGGTAGGTTGCATTAGTCAAAAGGCATAAGCAAGCTTCACCTTGTCCTGCAAGCTTCTCCTCGTTCTGCGAGTTGACGGGACACACCAAAAAGTAGTGCTAGTCCATACTCCCTCCTTTCCGGTTAATATGGCTTAATCTTTTTTGTGGGTAAATGAGAGAGCTTTATTCATATATAAGCATTCTTAGGACGATCAGCCAAGACACTGGTCACTAGGAAGTGAGGTACCCCGCAAAAAAAGAAGTAGGAAGCAAGGTGTTTCATCAAGCCAGCTCTCGGCCACATTCAAAGTGCAGCAAGCACGGTTCGCACAAAGATTCGCCCCAAGGTTTGCT
Organism: Triticum aestivum; assembly: GCF_018294505.1. Lineage (NCBI taxonomy): Eukaryota > Viridiplantae > Streptophyta > Magnoliopsida > Poales > Poaceae > Triticum > Triticum aestivum. The sequence continues at coordinate 172,276,175 of NC_057807.1, read as the reverse complement.
GACCTGTTCACATGCTGAATAACAAAAAAAGAGGAAATATTACCGAGTGCTCTTATTTGTAACAGGATATGAGCCATAATTAAGTGAGAATTGTGACGAGTGTTCCATGCAATCAACTTCCATTATCACATGCGAGAACCCTCGAAGAGAACCAAGTGTGTTGAAGATTGCTTTATCACATTTTAAAAATATAATAAGAGTGTAGACGCTCCTCCATCCGGTTCCTAGTACTAGTATAGTACATACCTCTATAGACTATAGTAGTTGTACTAGTACTAGTAAACTTTGCGCTTGGCTGTTCGCCTCTTCGGGAAGTCGAACAATAATAGTACTAGTATAGTGTATGCTTCTGGCAATCTGACACCGAATTAACTATTGCACGTCCACTGCCTGAGTGAGGAAGAGCTTGCATTAGTCAAAAGTTTCTCCTTGTCCTGCGAGCCACCGCACGCAAGCTTCTCCCGTCCTGCAAGATTCTCCTCATTCGGCAAGTTGATGGGACACATCAAAGTAATGCTTGTCCATACTGCCTCCTCTCTGGTTAATATGGCTTAATTTCAAATGAGAAAAATACATGGTCTATCACTGTATATTTGTAAAAATACGGTTAGTGGACTTCATAATACGCTCATTGCGCCCAATATATACATTTTCCAGTGTTTATACAATCACTAGCTCACCCTGGCTGAGTATGTGTGTGCATGCAAGTGTAGGTTGAGCACTTGAGCGTGACCGTGTGTGTTCCGTCGTGTGCTCGGACATGCATGCATTAGGGCGTCGCACACGTTTTTGCATCCACGTGTACGTGTGACTGTTGCATACACGTAGGGGGAGTACGTGTAGGGGCCACTAAGGAGCATCCAAATCACACAGTAAGTTAGTCGGAAGAAGCAACCATCATTTCACTCTTCAATGACACGTATGCAATATATAATGGTTGATATGGAGAGAAAAAGAAAACCACTATATATACACTAGCAGGAGCCTAAGCTACAAGCCTGCTTGCTTGGGTTGCTCTCTTCACAAGCATAGAACGATGGTGGCCACACCGCTGGTCACATATCCGGCCTGATCCCGTAGCTGGGGGAAGGGAACAATGTTCTGTGTAGACGCGGTCGACATCGGCGAGGTAGAAAACCCACAGTCGGTGCGTCCCAATCAGGGGTTACCGCGGTATGGGCTGATGCCAGGTCCCAACCGCCCTTCTAGTTACATCCCGACGTCCCAGGTAGTCCATCTTCCTTTTGGAGCCGGCTTGCTCCACTGCCGCAGCTCCCCACGTAGCTCCATCCGTGTCGACCTTTCTCTACTTCTACCGGCTTCTACTTGTGATTAGTTTATGTCTCATGAACTAGTGCGAGTACTATTATTCTAATCACACTTCTTCAATATCTTTGCCATCAGGGATGCTCAGCTCGATTTTAGCAGAACTGCACAAAAGCATCGTATGATCCGAGGGTGCCAGCCGTCTTTCCTTCGACAGGTTCTACCTGGCCAGGAAATGAAATCATGTTTAGGGTTTAGGGTTTAAGTTGTAGTGACCCAATCGGTAGTTTTTCTTTCGAACATGCTCTCACAACTTTTGTCTTTAGTTGTGAAATAAATATTGGCTATGATCTGTGAGTCATTGAGATGCATTAGCATGCATTTTAGTTTTCCTTTGTATTTGATGGAATGTTGTAACGGGGCAACCTTAGAGTAGGAATGAAAATGGAGTGTACAGTTTCCGTTTTTCCGGAGAAAAAATGGAAACGGAGAGAAACCAACGTTTCGTTTCATTGGATCGCGCCATCGAGCAAAACCAACGTTTAAATCATGCCTGTTGCGTTCGTGTCTCACCCTCCTCCACGGCTCGACCCCACACGGTCGCTTGGCATGCCACTCACCGCAAACCGAGTATACAATAACTTTCTCACCTGCTTGTCGATGGATCGCGCCTTGGAGTACTAGCACTACTGGAAGAGATTAATGAGTTGGAGGAGGACAGCTAGCTGTAGCACGGACTCCCAAGAACTTTTTACATGCATGTTGTGGCCGGCTATTGCAACCTTTGAACGCGGTGCAGTCGTGTGCACTAGGAAGCGGCGCGGGCGATGCTCTCTCGGCCGGCGCACCGCTTCAATGCCGGCGCTAGTGAGAGGTCGCGTCCGCTCTTGCCGGGCATGAATGCGGCACTGACCGTTTCGGGCGGGAAGCACGCACGGGTGATGAAGAGGGTTCGGGTTGGTCAGGAGCGGCCGAGGCAGCGGTCCGGACGCCCGCAAACAAGAGATGATGTACGTTAATATTGCTGCGTACATAATTAACAACTTAAATAATGTGCCAGTTGGACAAATATGATTGGAGATGGAGATGGAAATGGATATTTATGTAAACATGGATATGCATGTCTATGTCTATGTGTGTGTGTGCTATGACTCTCGCGACCTGGAAGCGGGGGCGTGTTTTTGATTGAGTTTTCTTTCTTGGTGTTAAAAAATTGTCCGTCAGTTTTCGTTTCTTTTTTCCAGGAAGTCGTGTATTCTATTTAAAACCACTGCTATGGAGAGTTTTTTTACTCCATTATAGCCTCTTGTTTGATAGAGTTTCTCGCGTCTCGCTCTCTCACCCTCTCCATATCAAAACAAGATAACAGTGTCCACTCTATCTCTCTCCTCACCGGTGGTCACAGATCCGGCCGAATCCCGTCCGCTGTGGGAGGTGAGGAGGTGCAGCGTTGACGTTGTCGCCATCGGCGATGGAGGAAGCCGATGCGCACCATCCTCTCAGAGCCGGCGCTGGCGCGGACGAAGGTCCTCCGGGCCCTTGTTCGCTGCCGTCATGTGGGCAGATCCCGCCCGCCCTCCTAAGCAACATGTTGCCCACCCGAGGTATAACTTCTTGTACTGGTCGAGCTCCCCAGGTCGCTGCATGCGGGTTTTCTTCTATGCGACTACTCCCTAGCTCCCCATGTATAGTAGCTAGGGTTTGACGGCCGGGCCAACATCACCTACTATTATAAAGGAAATGCACTCGAAAAGTTGTCCTAATTTATGCCTCGGTGGAGGTATACATGTTGTTTCGACAAAAAGTACATGGTGGTTGTGCGGTCATTGTCCATATGCTCCTATTGCTACTGCTAATCTAATACTATCACTGGTTAAATGAAGAAATGCCTTTTTTCTCGGGTATCCTGGTTTAGTTCCCATCAAGATAATCATGATGCTTCTGTTTGTTGGTGTACTTTTCATTAATTCTTATTGACAATTGAGATGTCGTTGTTAATCTTGTAAAACAAAGTAACAACACTATATCCCTTTTTTATATTTTTGGAAACAGCGATGCGTATCTCCATACCCGGGCATGTATTCCTCAATTTTAGTGGAACTGCACAAAATTGGATGGCCATTGTTGTTCCGCCTCACTGTCCTCTGCCACGTGGTTCTTCCTTCCTCGAGCTTGATTACTGAGAAGAAACAGACCACAGTGAGGATTTGTCAAACTTCATAGGTGCCTCACCCAAACTTGATGCCAAATGGATGATGCATCACCATGATGACCTATCAATGCTCATGGTTGCGCCTCATGGTTGCGTCGGCTGGTGAAGCTGATCGATTTTCAATGAAAAACAAGTTGTCTTCCATCAGTGCTCTTTGCTTGTTACCCACAAAGATGATATCCTTCGTCAGTTCACCTTGGTTGCGTTGGAGACGCAGTCGTCTTTCACGTTGGTGCAATTTTATCACACAATTGGCTATGAACCAAATGTTTCCTCGAAGAAGGATCGACGTTGGTACTAAGAGCATAGGTTTTGTATTCATTTCTAAGACTTCTCACAACTTAGTCTCTAGCTCCCCTGTAATTTTATTTGTCCAGCTATTAACTTTGATTAAAAAATGGTGTGGACTAAAAACCCGGATGGACGTAGTAGCCCTCCATTTCTATTTACTCTGCATATTAGATTTGACAGAAGTCAAACTTTGTAAAGTTTGACCAAGTTTAGGCCGAAGATAACAAACCATAATTATTAGAGAGAGCAAACTGTACATACTCTCAAACCTTTCCGATAATTGAAATTAAAATTCTTTATTTGTACACACTCTCACATGTTTCCGATAATTTGGCGCATGTGTGGTTGTTCACTTAAGGGAGGGTAGTGTACCACACGTGAAGGAAAGGAAGTGCGACCAGGACGCGTGGATCGTTAGTTCATTGGACGTACTCCCTCCATTCCTAAATATTTGTCTTTCAAGTGGTTTGAAATGGACTACCACATACGGATGTATATAGACATATTTTACAGTGTAGATTCACTCATTTTGCTCCATGTGTAGTCATATGTTGAAATCTCTAGAAAGACAAATATTTAGGAACCGAGGGAGTAGTAGTTTTCTTCACTGGTACGTTTAATAAAGAGTTTCGTTTCGTACTTACACAATTTAAAATGATTGTTATGGAGAGAATAAGAAAACCACTCCACTATTTATTAGTCGTATATACACGAGTACTATATGGACGCAGCTTCATTGACTTTAGTCCACCTGCCTTTGGGTTTATGACAGGTGGGCCCAAAATGTGGTTGGCCCTCCTATCATACAACCAAAAGCAGGTGCAGTTAAGGCACCGGAGCTCAATTCGTACTACAGTATATATATAAGCTGGAGCCTCAGCGCTTGTTCGCTAGGGTGTGCACTCTCCACACTCTCGCCGCACTACATATATATATACACGCTGGAGGCTCAGCGTTCCTTTGCTAGGGTTTGCTATATGCACAGTCTCTCACCCTCTCTTCACCAGATCTAAACAAGATTGTGTTGGCCTCTTATGTCTCTCTTCCCCCTCACAGCTGGTGAAGGAGGCGTCCGGATCCCGTCGCACCGGGAAGGGGAGGAGGTGCAACATTCACTCTATCGCCTTCGGCGAGGGAGACAATCCACTACCGGCTGCGCTGTTCTCTTTCACCCAGCGCCTGTGCGGGAGGGCCACCGACCCCTTCTTCCTCGCTGCCATACATAGTGTGGGCAGATCCGGCCTCCCGCCGCATGCCTTGCCACATCCCGACGACCCTAAGGTATAAGTTTCTTTGAAACCGTCGTTGCTCTAGCTGCATGTGGATCTTTTTCGATCTATAGTCGAATCTAGGTCTTGGTTCAAAGAGGAAAGAAGGGTGCGGTGGGGTGGAGCATGAATCTAGGACGTGGTTCAATGAGGAAAGGAGGGACGGAAAGTAGTATAGACTGGCTATCCAGTCATTTTGTTGGTCGAAAAGGGAAAAAGGGGGTAACCAAGTACACACATCTCCAAGGAACCGATCTCTTTGTTGAAAAGGGAAAGAAACTGGGGGTCGGGTAGTTTGTGCAGGACTAGATTTGCTGCCCTCACATAGGAAAAGGTTCAAAGAGAACAAATATGGGACCAACGCAGATATGCTGCTTGGCTACATACTCTAAATCACCCATTTATACGTGTGGACGCGCATGGTGCTGGCATGTCCCATACAACTATTTTGCTGTTGTTAATCTAAGAATGCCGCCGGAAAATTGAAGCAATGCCACTGTTAAAAGTAAATTACATTTTTTAACGAATGTCGTTTTAAAAGAATGTATCTGTTAATATGAATCAATGCAACAGTTTTAGAAATGCTACTATCCTACTTTGTTTTCCATCAAGATAAGTTAGATGCTTCTTTCTGTCACCGTTTGTTTCCTCCTCCTTTATCGGCAAGTAATTGTTTCCTTTTTTGCCTCTGTTAAAACAGGGTATCTATTCAACTTGTTGCTATTGCGACATTTTGCTTCGCTACGTGAAACACTTTGCTTGATTTCAGTGCAACTGCACAAAACGAGATTGGATTTCCTATTCGTGTTGGTAGATTCGTATTTTATCATGGTCGTCTCAGGAAAGGTCAGTATAGGCCTTCATCCACATGATTGTGCAGTGTGCTTTGAGATGTTGTGCTACTTATATTGGTACTGTTTTAAATAAATGTTAAATTGAATCTATTGTATTTCTGTCTTTTCCCATTAAGTAGTGATCAAAAGTGGGACCAACCCAGACATGATGCTTGTTGCTTTGTTACAACAAACTCTGCATCACCCCCTTTATAAGTAGATGGAAGCACATATTGTTGTTGCGCCCACTCTCCCCTGGAACTGTTTATGCTTTTTGTTAATCTAATGCCGCTGGTAAAATTAAGCAATGCCACTCTCAGAATTAACTACTGAATCTTATTTCAAAACTGCAACACTTGTTAGGCATTGGCGGGATTACCATTTTTGTGGCCGCATGTTTCATCCTCCTTTATTAGCCAATAATTGATTCCTTTTTTTCCTCTGTTTAAACAACGTTAACACTTTGCTTGATTTCAGTGCAACTGCACAAAACGAGATCGGATTTCCTATTCGTGTTGGTAGATTCGTATCTTATGTTGGTCTTCTCATGAAAGGTCAGTACAGGCCTTCATCCACATGATTGGGTAGTGTGCTTTGAGATGTTGTGCTACTTGTATTGGTACTGTTTTAAATAAATGTTGAATTGAAGCTATTGTATTGCTGTCTTTTCTCATTAAGTAGTGAACAAAAATGGAACCAACCTAGACATGATGCTTGTTACTTTGTTACAACAAACTCTGCATCACCCCCTTTATAAGTAGATGGAAGAACATATTGTTGTTCCACCCACTCTCCCCTTGAACTGTTTATGCTTTTCGTTAATCTAATGCCGCTGGTAAAATTAAGCAATGCCACTCTCAGAATTAACTACTGAATCTTATTTCAAAACTACAACACTTGTTAGGGATTGGCGGGATTGCCATTTTTGTGGCTGCATGTTTCATCCTCCTTTATTAATAGTAGTTGATTCCTTTTTTGCCTCTGTTTAAATAGGGATATCTATTCAACTTGTTGCTATTGCAACATTTCGCTTCGCTACGCGAAACACTTTTGTTTTAAGAGTGTTTTATGCAGTTCAACTTGAATGTGACACCGGCGACTTTGCTTAATTTTGGTGGAACTGCACAAAAGGTGATCGAGATTTCACATATGTGCTGGGATATGTTTCCAGTATTCCTCGTGAGCTATTTCAAATCTTGGTAAAGAAAGGTCAGTACTGACTTTCATCCACATGATGCTGCAGTGTGCTTTGAGATGTTGTGCTACTTGTATTGGTACTGTTTTGGATAAATGTTGAATTGAAGCTATTGAACTGTTGTCTTTTACCATTAAGTGAGCAAAAATTGTTCCAACCCAGATATGATGCTTGTTTCTTTGTTACAACAAAACTCTGTATCACCCCCTTTATAAGTAGATGGAAGCACATGCTGTTGTTGCGCCCACTCTCCCTAGAACTGTTTATACTTTTTGTCAATCTAATGCTGCTGGTAAAATTAAGCAATGCCACATCAGAATTAATTAACTACTGAATCTTAGTTCAAAACTACAACACTTGTTAGGGATTGGCGGGATTACCATTTTTGTGGCCGCATGTTTCATCCTCCTTTATTGGCCGGTAATTGATTCCTTTTTTGCCTCTGTTAAAACGAATCAGTCGCATTGTTTTAGGAATGGTACTATCCTGCTTTGTAGTTCTTTCTACATGTTTAACCATGGTATTGTTAAGATAATGTCTCTGTTAAAATGAATCAGTTCCATTGTTTTAGGAATAGTACTTTTCTGCTTTGTCGTTCTTTATACATGTTGAAACAAGGCATTGTTAAGATAATGTCTCAGTAAATATGAATGAATCACACTGATGGAGAATTGCCGCTCTCCTGCTTTGTTTCCCATTAAGATAAGGTAGATCAGTAGATGCTTTTCTTCTGGGAGTACAAGTCATCAACCGTTATTTCTCAGTAATTGTTTCCCTTATACCTATTGTTGCTTACAGGGATATCAAAATTAAAGCTTGGTTTTATTCCGACTTTGATTTTAGTTGAACTGCACAAAAGGAGCCAATGTGTCCAAGGCAAACTGCTGCATTACTGGGTCCAGTTGGTCATTCCACTTTGCAGAAAGAAGCAGTCACTATTTGCACTACATTACAGAAGGAATGACCGAGAAGCTTTACAGAGTATTAGTAGACGCTGGTGACATGACTAGTATGCAGAGAGCATAGGCAACTCTACAACACATGGAGTGCAGTGGGCAAAAAGTGCCCAAACAAGTACAAGAAGCCATGACAGGACTCCACGATCATATGCATTAAATATTTTGAATGGGAAAAGCTTGTCAAAGTTTAATCACTGATGTTAGCAAGAAGACATTAGTTTAATATACTGGAATCGGAAAACCTTGTCAAAATTTGCTCATTGATGTTAGCCAGAAGACATGCATTTGATATTTTTGAGTGGGACGCTGTCGGTGTCAAAACCGGCGGATCTCGGGTAGGGGGTCCCGAACTGTGCGTCTAGGTGGATGGTAACAGGAGACAAGGGACACGATGTTTTTACCCAGGTTCGGGCCCTCTCGATGGAGGTAAAACCCTACTCTTGCTTGATTGATATTGATGATATGGGTAGTGATGGAGTCATGTACCTAGGGTAGGGTCATAGACCTGATCTAAATACCCTACCCAAGGACGCCCTTAGAAGAGATCACCTTCCAGTCGACTTACGAGGACTCCACTTGACTGACTTGAAGGACTCGACCATGAAGACTCACTCGATCACCAGGAGGTCAAGTGGCACTCTGTACTACAACGGTCTGTAATTAAGTAGACTTTATGGTAGTTAAGACACTTTATGTGGGGCATTACCAGTAACGCCCCAGACTTAATGTACTTTGAACCCTGCATTACTGAGGGCCGGAGGGGTCTGGCAGGCACTATATAAGCCACCCCCACCTCAGTGTGAAGGGTTCGCACCCCTGTAATTCATATACACATAATCCACTCGACCGCCTCTGGGCTCCGAGACGTAGGGCTTTTACTTCCTCAGAGAAGGGCCTGAACTCGTACATCTCTTGTGTTTACAACCTCTCCATAGCTAAGACCTTGCCTCTCCATACCTACCCCCACTCTACTGTCAGACTTAGAACCACGACAGTTGGCGCCCACCATGGGGCCGGTGTTTTAGCGATTTTTGGAGAAGTTGTGATTCTTCCGATTACTTTCATCATGGTTACTGGTGGAGTTTTGGTCGAGGGTCGTGAGATCCGTCTCGGCGCTCTCACCTTCGTCGCCGACGACTCCGCTTGGCTCCAGGAGGCTCCACTCGACGTTGATGCGCTCCCCGTCCGCGGTGCGATGCATTTTCGCGCATGTGTCCACGGCGTTCTGCTGCGGCAACCGTCGACTCCATATCGGTCGACTCCCTTATTGATCACCCTCCCGGTCTCCCGCCAGCGCAAGCGCTCTGGTCGGTCGAGACTCCAGCGGTGGGTGAGGCACGCGGTGGCTCGCCAGACGGCCACCACCCAAGTTGCGGCAATCGAGCCCGACGAATCTCTCTACGACCTGTTCGACTGGCTCCATAGAGACTGCATCCGAGTGCGATAGCAGTGATCCGGCGGTGGAAATCTTGATGGTCAACGGACCTCGCAGTCCTCCTGGCTTCGCCCACGAAGGTGGAGTAGACGATGGAGGCGGCCCCGCACAAGGCCACGAAGAGTACCAGCCCGAGCCACTCGACTCTCTACAGAGGGAAGAGCTTCGCCGCAGGAACATGGATGCCCTGCATACTCCCATCGCGGGAGAAACCCCCGAGGCTCGCGCCTTGGAGGAGGCACGTTTGGCCAACTTGGCTGAACGCGCTCGTCTGGAGAACCTTCAGCGAGCACTCGACGAGCGCGCGCGGCAACGAGTTCCAGACGCCAATCAACGTCAACTCTTCCCGCCGACTCAGGTATATCGAACCCCGGTTCAGAATTTAGCAGCTGCAACCCGTATAGCAGAGTCCATCCAGCCCTCTCAGTCGGAAGCTGGCAGAGGCTTGATGCAGATCAGAGATTTGCTCCGGGCAGCAGGAGATCAGAATTCAGCTGTGTCGCAGTCACGCAACAGAATTCACAGTCGATCCGTCGCTGCGAATACGGTTCAGTCGGCTCACAGTCCTAGATCGCCTCCGCAGCGTGAAGGACGCGAGAATCGGCGAGACCGGTACGGTGACCGACACGACCGTGATGATAGGCGTCGAGTGCCCACTTCCCCCCCCCGAGGGGTGGGTCTTACGCTCCTCGGTAGCAAGATGATAGGCGTCAACTCAGTGTGGGGCGAAGAGCTCCAGTCGACCCCCGGGAACCAGGCTTCGATGCGCGATCCATCATCGTGCAAGGCTTGGTCGACCGAAACAGAGCCCATCGGGGCGGCCCCGACAGAGATGCGCCCACGAGCAGTCGAGTGCATGTTTCTGGTCCAGAATGTTTCAGCAGGTCTATCAGAGCCGCGGTGATTCCCCCCAACTTCAGGTTGGCAACCGGAGTAAGCAAGTTCACTGGTGAGTCTAAGCCTGAAACCTGGCTTGAGGACTACCGAGTGGCGGTTCAGATTGGTGGTGGGAATGACGAGGTGGCTATGAAGCACTTGCCCCTCATGTTGGAAGGTTCTGCCAGAGCATGGTTGAATCAGTTACCTGCTAGCAGCATTTACACTTGGGAAGATCTGTCCCGAGTGTTCGTCAGAACATTTGAAGGAACTTGCAAGCGACCAGCTGGATTGACAGAGCTGCAAGTCTGTGTGCAGAAGACGAATGAAACTCTCAGAGAGTATATTCAGAGATGGATCACTTTGCATCATACCATGGAGAACGTGTCTAATCATCAGGCAGTCTGCGCCTTCAAGGATGGTGTCAAGAACAGAGAATTGAGTTTGAAGTTTGGTCGAACCGGAGACATGACCCTGAGTCGGATGATGGAGATTGCTACCAAGTACGCCAACGGAGAAGAGGAAGTCCGACTCCGAAGCAGCAAGTACAAGCCGAGTCAGTCGGAGAAGGGAAACACTAGTCGGAAGCAGAAACGGAAGGCTGAACCAGCAGCTCCTGGAGAGGCTCTGGCCGTGACTCAGGGAAAGTTCAAAGGAAAACCCAAAGGATCCTGGAACCCTAAGAAGGTGAAGGATAAATAAGGAAACGACGTGATGGATATGCCGTGTCACATCCACACGAAGAAAGATGAAGAGGGCAACATTATTTACCCGAAGCATACCACTCGCCAGTGTCGACTCCTGATCCAGCAGTTCCAAGGAAAGCAGTCCAAGGACAAGGAAAAGGAGTCGGACAAGGCTGAAGACAAGGAGGACAGTGAGGGAGGATACCCGCATGTCAACTCCACTCTGATGATCTTCGCAGATGTGGAAAGCAAGAGCCGACTGAAGGTCATTAATCATGAGGTGAACATGGTTGCCCCAGCGAAACCAAGTTATCTAAGATGGTCCCAAACACCCATCACATTCGACCAGTCTGATCACCCGACTCATATTGCCACCCCTGGGAGGCAAGCTTTGGTGGTCGACCCAGTTGTCGAAGGCACTCGACTGACAAAAGTGCTGATGGACGGTGGTAGCGGACTGAACTTATTGTATGCAGACACACTGAAGGGAATGGGCATTCCGATGTCCCGACTGAGCAAAAGTAACATGAGCTTTCATGGAGTTATACCAGGAAAGAAAGCCGAGTCACTTGGCCAAATAGCTCTGGACGTGGTGTTTGGTGATTCAAAACATTTTCGCAAAGAGAAGTTGACGTTTGAGGTCGTGGATTTTCAGAGCGCGTACCACGCCATTTTGGGGAGACCAGCTTACGCACGGTTCATGGCTCGACCATGTTACGTGTACCTCAAACTGAAGATGTCCGGTCCCAAAGGAGTGATCACTGTCACCGGTGATCGGAAAAAGGCAGAAGAGTGTTTTCAGAAGGGCTCAAAGATTGCCGATTCCCAGGTGACAGCGGTCGAGTTTGAAGAATACAGGCAAAACGCAGATCCGAGTGATTTGCTGCGATCCAAGAAGCCCACCACAGAATCTGCATTTCAGTCATCCAGTGAGACGAAACCTGTCCACATTCACCCGACCGACCCCAATGCAGCCCCGACCCACATCTCCACAACACTCGACCCGAAATAGGAAGAAGCGCTCATCCAGTTCCTCCGTGAGAACTGGGACATTTTTGCATGGAAGCCAGCTGACATGCCAGGTGTTCCCAGGGAACTGGCTGAGCATCGTCTTAGAGTCGATTCATCAGCTAAACCAGTTAAAGAGCATCTTCGACGGTCCGCCGTCCACAAGAGAAAGGCTATTGGTGAGGAAGTGGCTCGACTGTTGGCGGCAGAATTTATCCGAGAGATATACCACTCCAAGTGGCTCGCTAATGTCGTCATGGTTCCTAAGAAGGACAAATCACTCTGCATGTGCATTGATTTCAAGCACATCAATCGGGCCTGCCCGAAAGATCATTTTCCTCTCCCTCGCATTGATCAAATTGTTGAATCGACCGCGGGATGCGAGAGATTGTCTTTTCTAGACGCCTATTCCGGGTACCATCAGATCCGTCTGTACGGACCCGATGAGATAAAAACAGCTTTCATCACTCCATTCGGGTGCTTCTGCTATATCACCATGCCATTCGGCCTCAAGAATGCCGGAGCCACATTTATGCGAATGATTCAGAAGTGTTTGCTCACTCAAATCAGTCGGAATGTGGAAGCGTATATGGATGATATCGTGGTCAAGTCACGAAAAGGTTCCGACCTGCTCACTGACCTCGCCGAAACATTTGCCAACCTCAGAAGGTATGATATCAAGCTCAATCCATCAAAGTGCACATTTGGAGTTCCTGGTGGCAAGTTACTCGGTTTTCTTGTTTCCGAACAAGGGATCGACGCTAATCCAGAGAAGATTGGCACTATTCTCCGAATGAAACGCCCTGTGCGAGTGCACGATGTCCAGAAGCTTACTGGATGCTTGGACGCATTAAGTCGATTCATCTCACGACTCGGTGAAAAGGCATTGCCTCTTTACCAACTGATGAAGAAGGCAGACAAGTTCGAGTGGACTCCAGAAGCTGATGCAGCGTTTACCGAGCTAAAAGCTCTGCTCTCCACCCAGCCGGTGCTTGCTGCTCCAATCAGTAAAGAGCCTCTGTTGCTTTATATCGCAGCCACAGGACAAGTCGTCAGTATAGTACTTACGGTCGAGCGGGAAGAAGAAGGGAAAGCCTTCAAAGTTCAGCGCCCAGTGTACTATCTGTCTGAAGTTTTAACTCCATCCAAGCAGAGATACCCTCATCATCAGAAGCTTGTGTATGGGATATACATGACCACAAAGAAGGTTGCTCACTATTTCTCTGATCATTCCATCACAGTCGTCAGCGACGCTCCACTTTCAGAGATTCTGCATAACAGAGATGCAACTGGTCGGGTGGCGAAATGGGCGATTGAACTTCTTCCCCTTGATATCAAGTTTGAGGCAAAGAAAGCCATTAAGTCCCAGGCAATAACAGATTTCCTCGCCGAGTGGATTGAACAACAGCAGCCGACTGAAGTTCACTCGGAGCATTGGACCATGTTCTTTGATGGCTCTAAGATGCTGAATGGTTCCGGTGCTGGGGTGGTCTTGGTTTCCCCCAGAGGAGATAAGCTCAGATATGTGCTCCAGATTCACTTTGATTCCTCCAACAATGAAGCAGAGTACGAGGCCCTTCTATATGGGTTGCGCATGGTCATTTCACTCGGCGTCCGTCGCCTTATGGTTTATGGCGACTCGGATTTAGTGGTCAACCAAGTGATGAAGGAGTGGGACGTGAGAAGCCCAGCCATGACTAGATATTGCAATGCAGTGAGGAAGCTGGAAAAGAAGTTTGAGGGGTTAGAGCTCCATCACATACCCCGACTGAAAAATCAAGCAGCTGATGATCTAGCAAAAATAGGTTCCAAGAGAGAAGCCATTCCGAGTGGCGTGTTCTTGGAGCATATCCATACTCCATCAGTCAAAGAAGATCCTTTCACCGAAGAAGCTCCATAGCCCAAGAGTGCCACAGACCCGACTGAGGTTGAGGTCCCAGCAGTGGTCGACTTGGTCATGGAGGTCTTAGTGGTCATTCCCGACTGGACAGTTCCATATATCGCGTATATCCTGAGAAAAGAGCACCCGGATGATGAGGAAGAGGCCCGACAGATCGTCCGTCGATCCAAAGCCTTTACCGTAATCAAAGGACAGTTGTTCAGAGAGAGCGTGACCGGAGTTGGTCAGAAGTGCATAACGCCAGAAGAAGGTCGAATCATCCTTGATGATATCCACTCGGGGACCTGTGGTCATCATGCGTCCTCTCGGACCATCGTGGCCAAAGCATACCGAGTCGGATTTTACTGGCCAAAGGCGAACGAGATGGCAAAGGAAATAGTGGACAAGTGCGAAGGATGTCAGCTCTACTCGAATATGTCACACAAGCCTGCATCAGCTCTGAAGACCATTCCACTCGTCTGGCCCTTCGCAGTGTGGGGATTGGATATGGTTGGCCCCTTGAGAACAGGTTGAAGCGGTTTTACTCATGTACTGGTAGCAGTCGACAAGTTCACCAAGTGGATTGAGGCAAAACCCATCAAGAACCTCGACGCCGGTACTGCAGTTAGCTTCATCAGGGAACTAATATTCAGATATGGAGTCCCGCACAGCATCATTACAGATAATGGGTCGAACTTTGACTCGGAGGAATTCAGAGATTTCTGCAACTCTCAAGGCACACGAGTCGACTACGCTTCAGTCGCCCATCCGCAGTCGAATGGACAAGCAGAGCGAGCCAATGGCCTGATCCTTAAAGGGTTGAAACCCCGACTGATGCGTGATCTCAAACATGCGGCTGGAGCATGGGTCGACGAACTTCCCTCGGTGCTTTGGGGACTGCGGACCACACCTAATCGGTCAACAGGAAGAACTCCATTCTTCTTGGTCTATGGAGCTGAAGCAGTTCTGCCGAGCGATCTTCTCCACAATGCTCCTCGAGTTGAACTTTACAACGAAGCAAAAGCTGAACAAGCGCGACAAGACGCAGTCGACCTCTTAGAGGAAGAAAGGGAGATGGCTCTGATCCGATCGACCATTTACCAACAAGACTTCCGTCGCTTCCATGCCAGAAACGTGAAGAGTCGAGCCTTCCAGGAGGGGGATTTAGTTCTCCGAGTGGATCAACACAAACAACACAAGCTTGCTCCTTCTTGGGAAGGAACCTTCATCGTCACCAAGGTCCTCCACAATGGGGCGTACCATCTTTACAACGTCGAACATAATATCGACGAGCCCCGAGCTTGGAACGCGGAACTACTCCGCCCATTTTACACTTAAGTTTATCACTCGGATGAGTTGTAATAAAAGTACTTCTGTAGTCCATGTTTTGCAAGATAATAGTGTCATATTTTCCCCAATGATTTTTGTCACTTTTATTTTGATCAGTAAAAATTTCCCCCTCAGTGGGTGACTTAGCCGCGAATCCGTTTCGCCTAAGTTTGTAAAAAATCCTTACCGAGTGATGAGCCAGCCTCTCACTCGGGGGCTTAGCTGCGAATCCGTTTCGCCTAAGATTCAATAAAATCCTACCGAGTGAGAAGCCAGACTTCTACTCGGAGGCTTAGCTGCAGTCCAAGCACTCGCCTAAGTTTCAATAAAACCCTACCGAGTGGTAAGCCAGACTTCCACTTGGAGGCTTAGCTGCAGCTCAGTGCTCGCCTAAGTTTCAATGAAATCCTACCGAATGGTAAGCCAGACTTCCACTCGGGGGCTTAGCTGCAGCCCAGTGCTCGCCTAAGTTTGAACAAAATCCTACCGAGTGACAAGCCAGACTTTCACTCGGGGGCTTAGCTGCAGTCCAAGCACTCGCCTAAGTACAAGTACAACGTGCGCTAACAAGGAGGACGAGGTGCAGGTCGACTGCGACCCTCTCCTCTGAGCTACGCCACAAATACAACATGCGCTAGCAAGGAGGACGAGGTGCAGGTCGACTGCGACCCTCTCCTCTGAGCTACGCCACAAATACAACGTGCGCTAGCAAGGAGGACGAGGTGCAGGTCGACTGCGACCCTCTCCTCTGAGCTACGCCACAAATACAACGTGCGCTAGCAAGGAGGACGAGGTGCAGGTCGACTGCGACCCTCTCCTCTGAGCTACGCCACAAATACAACGTGCGCTAGCAAGGAGGACGAGGTGCAGGTCGACTGCAACCCTCTCCTCTGAGCTACGCCACAAATACAACATGCGCTAGCAAGGAGGACGAGGTGCAGGTCGACTGCAACCCTCTCCTCCGAGCTACGCCACGAGTACAATATGCGGTCGTAAGGAGGACGAGGTGCAGGTCGACTGCAACCCTTTCCTCTGAGCTACGCCAGAAGTACAACATGAAAATCCTACCGAGTGAAGAGCAAACCTCTCACTCGGGGGCTTAGCTGAAGCCCAGTGCTCGCCTAAGGTATAAAAATCCTACTGAGTGAAGAGCAAACCTCTCACTCGGGGGCTTAGCTGCAGCCCAGTGCTCGCCTAAGATATAAAAATCCTACCGAATGAAGAGCAAACCTCTCACTTAGGGGCTTAGCTACAGCCTAGTGCTCGCCTAAGATATAAAAATCCTACCGAGTGAAGAGCAAATCTCTCACTCGGGGGCTTAGCTGCAGCCCAGTGCTCGTCTAAGGTATAAAAATCATACCGAGTGAAGAGCAAACCTCTCACTCGGGGGCTTAGCTGCAGCCCAGCACTCGCCTAAGGTATAAAAATCCTATCGATTGCAGAGCAAACCTCTCACTCGGAGGCTTAGCTGCAGCCCAGTGCTCGCCTAAGGTACAGAAATCCTACCGAGTGAAGAGCAAACCTCTCACTCGGGGGCTTAGCTGCAGCCCAGTGCTCGCCTAAGGAATAAAAATCCTACCGAGTGCAGAGCAAATCTCTCACTCGGAGGCTTAGCTGCAGCCCAGTGCTCGCCTAAGGTATAGAAACCCTACCGAGTGAAGAGCAAACCTCTCACTCGGGGGCTTAGCTGCGGCCCAGTGCTCGCCTAAGTGAATTAAGGAATAAGTCGACTGCAGTGAGCGTCTTGCTTTAAACCTGCAAAAGACATTTCGGGCCAAAAGCAAGCGTATTCAAACATCAAATCCATGTTCAGATCGATACCTAAAGGAACCGAAAGTGCTCAGGCGCTAAGCCTGTTAAGGTTTATCGGTTACAAAATCACTCGGCATACCGAGGCAAATTTAAAGTGTTGAGCTCAAAGAAGTTTTTTACCCTTCCTATGGTGGGCTGGAAGGTGCAACAAACTCGTCAAGATCAATTCCGTCCGCGATCCGAGTGGCAGCAGCGATGAAGGTTTCCATGAAGGACCTGAAGTCATGCTTCTTAGTGTTGGCCACCCGAAGAGCCACCAGCTTGTCCTCTCGCACATCCTTGCAGTGGACTCGGGCCAGACACAGAGCAACATCTGCACCGCACCTAGCGGAGGATTTTTTCCTCTCCTGCACTCGACCAGGAACCGTGTTTAGTCGAGCCATCAGCGACTCGAGGTCATTCTGGAGTGTCTCCCCGGGCCAGAGCGTGGTGTCGATGCGAGAAGTAGCGACCTTCAGCCTTGCAAGATAGTCAACGACAGCTGCAACGCGAGACTCAAGTCGGAACACATTCATGGCAACTTCATCGTTCACCGGAGAGTTGACGGGGTCAAGGTTTGGTTCCAGCCGACTAGTTTCCTCTTCAAAGTTTTGACAAAATTCTACAAGGACAATCACCGAGTCAAGGCAATGGTCGAATGGAAAGATCACCGTTGAAAATGATTGTCGAGTGTAAAGGATTACCTTCGAGCATGAGGAACAACTTCTTGGCGAGTCCACTCAGGAAGGCCTCCAGATCATTCTTCTTCCCAGTCAACTGACTGGCCTTGTTGTTCAGGGCGGCTTTGTCAGTTTTCAGTCGACTTACCTCCTTGTTGGCAATCGCAAGAGCAGATTTCAGATTAGTATTTTCTTCTTCAAGCTTGGTGACTGAAGCTAACTTCTCGTCAGCAAGCTTGATCTTCTCAGCCAGCTCAAGGTCTTTTTTCTTCTGGGCCTCTTTCACCTTGCCTGCAAGTTACAGCAAGATTAGATTTTGAAACAAATGAAGGGAAAAAGGAGTCGTCGAGGTCTCACCGAACATACCTTTGGTCTCCTCCTTCGCCTTCGTCAGATTCTCCTGGACCAGCTTCAGATCCAGCTCGAGCTGGGTGTGCTTGTTCTCCATCTCGGTATAACGAGCTACAAGATCACATGATTTCTGCGAAGAACCAATCGACAAAATGTCAAGGATAATTCACTTCCGAGTGGATAAGAGAAAATTATGCGTTTCTAAGACTACAGCCGAATACAAACATTCGACCGTAGTCTCGGGGACTACACCCAGTGGGTGCACTCAGCGTGCCCCCACTAGAGTCGACCAGTCGACCCACAAAAAAAACACAAGACATATTCTTCAGACTGTAATCATCTGCAAGCAGTCGACCACAGTCTCGGGGACTACACCCAGTGGGTGCACTCAGCGTGCCCCCACCGGTTTGAGAAATCCATTCGACTCAGTCGAATGACAGGAAGACTTTACTTATAAAGCCTAAGGCCGGCTGCCAGCAGTCGACCTTAGCCTTGGGGACTACACCCAGCGGGTGCACTCAGCGTGCCCCCGCTAACACGGAGTTTCAATTAACACACCCAGTGGGTGACTGCTATGGATTCCGAAAAGAAAGACTTTCAGATAGCATATCCTAACAGAACAGGCGGTGGTCGACTGACCTGAACATTGCTTCGAAGGGCGGAACTCGCGTCGTAAGCTGCCTGGCTTGCCTCCCGGATGGCCTTCACCTGCTCCATCATGACTCCCGCTTGGCGTATCGCCTCCTTTGCGGCACTGGCTTGGTCCTCTGGGACATAGTGGGTCGTGAAGAGAGAAGGCTGTGCGGCACTCGACGAAGTGGGGTGAGCACTCGTCAGCGGCACCGCGAAGGACACGGTGTGCCGAGTGGTGTCTTCCTCCCCCCCGATCAGAGTCTCGGGTGCCGTCACATCCTGGACCACCCTGTCGGCAGACGCTTTCCTGCTCCTCCTGTGCTTCAGCGGCTCCTCGTCGTCGTCATCGTCGTCAGGAAGGGTGATAACATTGGATGAAGCTGCAAGAAAGGAATCGGAATTAGAGACCAAAAGTCAATCAACCGAAAAATGGAATTAAGAGAGTGTTACCAGGTATTGAAGTCGCAGCATCCTCCATCTCGTGGTCATCGGCCCTGGCTGAGGTCTCGGAAGTAGCAGCACTGCAATTCCAAAAAATCAGTCGGCTAACTCAAGTGTCGATCAAAGATAAAGTCCGCGCAAAACAAGAAGACTCAAGCAGCATGTTTACCCTGATATGGTGGGGATGGACACTTTCATCTTCGGCAGGACCTTGGTCGGCTTCGACGGTGCCACCCTGGACTGCTTCGGAGCCTTTTCAGTCGGCACCGGAGAAGTGGTCCGAGGGTGCTTGGTCGACTGGGCGACAGTCGCAACCCCCTTACCACGTTCAGTCACAGGGTCATGGACAAGCTTCGACCGCCTTTCCGAGCGCGGTGGTGCGACCTCCTCCTCCTCTTCTTCTTCCTCCTCATCGTCATCATCATCATCATCTTCTTCAGCAGCATCCGAGTCCCACTCCTCCTGGCTCTCGCCCCCGCTCGCTTCTCCCTCTTCAGTCGGAGTCTGCGCCCCATTGGGCATCGAGTACAGTTCGGTGAGGACCTGACAGACGTCAAGACAAATATCGATCGACCAAATTGCAGTGGAAACGGAGTAAGCATGGCAAGAATACAATCGAAGATAAAGTGGGCATACCTTGTCTGGAGTGCTGGAATGGTCGAGTGGAGGAATCCTCCGAGCTCCACGAGGGTTATCCTTGTTCCCAGTAACCGCGGCCATCCATCTTTCCAGAGTGGCATCGTCGACTGCTTCTGGGTTGATCCGAGTCTCATCTTCGGTCCCGCAGTACAGCCACATGCAATGGCCTCTGTACTGGAGAGGCTGGATGCGACGTCTAAGGAAAACCTCCAAGAGATCCATACCTGTCACTCCTTCACGAACCAACCGGACCACGCGCTCCATCAGCATCTTCACATCAGCTTTCTCCTCCGGGAGCACCTTCAGAGAAGAGGGTTTGTTGGCTCGGTCCATGGTAAACGGAGGGAGGCCACTCGACTGCCCCGGTGTCGACTCGTCCTTGCAGTAAAACCAAGTCGACTGCCAGCCTCTGACCGACTCAGGAAGGGTCATCGTTGGGAAAGTGCTCTTGTTCCTCATCTGGATCCCTAGACCTCCACACATCTGAATGACCTTGGTTTTATCGTCGTCTGGACTCGCCTTCTTCACGGTCTAAGAGCGACACGTGAATATGTGCTTCAATAGTCCCCCGCGTGGTCGGCAACCAAGAAAGTTCTCACACATGGATACAAAGGCAGCGAGATATGCGATGGAGTTTGGGTCGAAGTGGTGGAGTTGCGCTCCAAAGAAGTTCAAGAAACCACGGAAGAAAACACTCGGTGGCAAAGAAAATCCGCGGTCAACGTGGGTAGCCAGAAGCACGCACTCACCCTCTTCCGGCTGGGGCTGCCACTCCTTCCCCGATAGCCTTGCTGCTCCGTGGGGGATCAGACCGTCGTTGGCCATGTCGAGGAGATCCTTCTTCGTGATGGTCGACCGGATCCAATCTCCCTGGACCCAGGCGTTCGGCAGACGAGATCTAGACGAAGACCCGCCGCGACTGGTGGTTCTCCCCTTTGCCTTCCCCGTCGCTGACGCCTTCTTCGCGCGTTCCAACGCCGCCGTCTTCTCCTTCACCATGGCTGCCGGCGAGACGCGCGAGGAGCAGTTGTGCGGAGGCGAGAGCGGGCGCGGTGGGCGGAGGCGGAGAGAGCGGAGAGAGAATGCAGAGATACTGTTCAAAAACCCTCGCCGGGCGCCTTTATAAGATCCCTTCCGAGTGGATGATAGGTGGGCCCGGCCAATCCAATCACATCCCGAAACAGTTGCGCGGACGTGATACGTGGCGAAAAAGGCGGCGCGAGGATCGAGGCGTTTAAGCCCTATCCCATCCGAACGCTGCAGTCCGCCCCGCTTCGCGTGCTTCCCCAAATTTCGTATCCCGCAGAATCCGAAAACGGCAGATCGGTCTGTCAGACTCGGGATTTCCCGCGACCCGTCGCTCAGAAATTGTTAAGTTCAAAAGGTCACTCGACGAAAGAAAAGAATGGATCGAGTCGACTGAAGAAAAATTGCTAGTTATCAACAAAGAGATTATTGGTCCAAGACAACGCATGACCAGCATGCCAAAGCCAGTCGGAAACAACATCAACTCCTTCCTCACTCAAGCCTCAATCCATTCGGGGGATAATGATGGAGTCATGTACCTAGGGTAGGGTCATAAACCTGATCTAAATACCCTACCCAAGGACGCCCTTAGAAGAGATCACTCCAGTCGACTTACGAGGACTCCACTCGACTGACTTGAAGGACTCGACCATGAAGACTCACTCGACCACCAGGAGGTCAAGTGGCACTCTGTACTACAACGGTCTGTAATTAAGTAGACTTTATGGTAGTTAAGACACTTTATGTGGGGCGTTACCAGTAACGCCCCAGACTTAATGTACTTTAAACCCTGCATTACTGAGGGCCGGAGGGGTCTGGCAGGCACTATATAAGCCACCCCCCACCTCAGTGTGAAGGGTTCGCACCCCTGTAATTCATATACACATAATCCACTCGACCGCCTCCGGGCTCCAAGACGTAGGGCTTTTACTTCCTCAGAGAAGGGCCTGAACTCGTACATCTCTTGTGTTTACAACCTCTCCATAGCTAAGACCTTGCCTCTCCATACCTACCCCCCACTCTACTGTCAGAGTTAGAACCACGACAGGTAGTACAAGAGTGGATCAACCACGAGATCAAGGAGGCTAAACCCTAGAAGCTAGCCTATGTTATGATTGTTGTTGTCCTACGGACTAAAACCCTCCGGTTTATATAGACGCCGGAGAGGGCTAGGGTTACACAGAGTCGGTTACAATGGTAGGAGATCTACATATCCGTATCGCCAAGCTTGCCTTCCATGCCAAGGAAAGTCCCATCCGGACACGGGACGAAGTCTTCAATCTTGTATCTTCATAGTCTTGGAGTCCGGCCGATGATGATAGTTCGGCTATCCGGACACCCCCTAGTCCAGGACTCCCTCACTAGCCCGTGAACCAGGCTTCAATGACGACGAGTCCGGCGCGCATATTGTCTTCGGCATTGCAAGGCGGGTTCCTCCTCCGAATAATTCATAGAAGATTGTGAACAACAGGATAGTGTCCGGCTCTGCAAAATAAATTCCACATACCACCGTAGAGAGAATAATATTTACACAAGTTCAATCTGCTGACGTATTTTGTGGCGTGACGTCACACCACAACCAAGCTTTTACTCGAATCGTTTTTATTATACCACCTCAGCGCGTTTAGCGAAGCGGTTTCCTTGGCACGTCTTGTCGAAGCAGACATCGTGTTCCCCTTATTCCGGGATTCCCATCAATACGGACGTGGGTAACCCAACCACGCCATTGATTGTGGCGCTTGGGAGATAAGCGAGTTTTACCAGGCCGGTGGGGACGCATAGTTTCGTCCGCCCATATATAAGGGGATAAGGATCCACCTCTTTTACCTACGCCTTCTTCCTCCTTTGCTTATCCATCTCCGTGCACTCGAGATATCTGTCCAGCGACATTACGCACCGGCTCCCCGACGAGGGGCGGCTCATCCCCACCCCCAGGCCCCATGAGAGAGTGGTATTCCTTCCCCATTTCCTATGCGGACTAGACTTCCCACTCCACCCCTTTGTCTGGGGGCTCATGTTCTACTACGGCCTGGATTTCCACGATCTGGCCCCAAATTTTATCCTCAATATCTCGGCGCTTATCATCGTGTGCGAGGCCTTCCTCTGCATCCAGCCCCACTTCGGCTTGTGGCTAAAGACCTTCAATGTCAAGCCGAAGGTTGTGAAGGGCAGCCAAGCGGAGTGCGGAGGCGCCATGGTGGGAAAAATGCCCAACGTCACTTGGCTCGAGGGCGTCTTCATGGAATCCATCAAAGGGTGGCAATCGGGGTGGTTCTACATCACCGAGCCGCGTGACCCTAAATGGGCAGCGGCCCCCGAATTCAGATCTGGCATCCCCATGCAGCTCACCTCCTGGAAAGAGAAGGGCCTGCTATGGGGTAGTTCAGAAGAGCTGACCGGACTCCAGTCCTGTCTCCAAACCCTCGTGAACAAGAAGCTCAAGCTTGTCAACGTGATCCAGGTCATGCTCATCCGCCGGATTCTCCCCTGCCAGCAACGGGACTCCAATTTGTGGGAGTTTGATCCGGCACAGCACCGGACCTTGAGCGGGCTCTTCGATACTACGTACAAAGAGGCCTGGAGGGTGCTGTTCAAGGGCGCCGAAGCTCCCGCATCCGCTACCGAAGATCGCAGATTTAGCTCGCAGCGTCCGGCTGGCGAGGTAAGCCATGTTATCCTTTATGGGACACTTGCTTTTCATGTTTTGACTTTATGCGGGATCTAAACTCCCAATACCTTTAACAGTCCTGGCAGGCGACGTCCGGACAGGTTAACTGTCCGGCTCCCCTTCCAGAAGACCCAGCGGATGCCCGTTTGACAGGGCTGCTGGTCCCGACACTTTACGTAGTGCCGGAGAAGAAGGCCAAGAAGAAGGCCACGGGAACCTGAAGGAGTTCCCGGCGTCAGGTGGCATCGGACTCATCGTCCGATGACGCCGAGGCGGACTCCTCCCACGAGGACGAGGAGGAGAAGAAAGAGGCCTCTCCCCCAGCGGGGGGAGAGAAAAAGAGGAAGGCCTCCCCAACGAGGGGGGCCGAAGGGTCCAAGAAGGGAAGGACCCTTCCCCCGGACTGTTTCGCCAACGTCGGCGACGGCGACGAGGAGTGGCCCTCAAGGGCCAAGCACCTGGCGAGATCGTAAGTATCAGGACTCCTAGATGATTTATAATTTTTCTTTTTATCACATGGTGTCTTTCTAATGCCGCATACAACCCTGCAGTCCGCCCAAGGATGATCTTCCCGCTTTGTCGAGCGGGTCCTTGGGCACGTCGGATATGGATTCTCTTCCGACCGCCTCCACCCCCCGTGATGCTAACGACGCCGAGGTGGGATCCTAGGAAGGGACCCACCAGGAGGAGGACGCCCCGGAGGTGCCGCAGGGCAACCTCCCGGACTTTGCACCGGACTCCGCACCGGAACCTGTAGTGGTTCCGGAGTCCGGCGGGCGGCCCCTTCGTAAGAAGGGCAAGACTGTGACACCGGCAGCCTCAGTCCAACCAGAGGCGCCAGATAACTTGCTGGAGGCGCTCAACGGCACTTCCATCGAAGAAGAACACCGCATTGTCATGAGTGCGGTGATTCAGTAGGTTCAGCTCGCCAAGAGCGGGCTGACCGAGGCCTGCAGCAGCCTTCTAACAGGCTTTGAGGTAAGAATTTTAAGATATGTAATATAATACCGCATAGACAGTAGCCCCTGATGCTCGGTTCGGTGTTCGGAAACAAAAGCCGGACTGAGGATCTAGAAAGATATACGCAGGAGTCTTAAAAATATGTCAATATGGGATTGCAGGCTACGCTGCTCACCTCTGCCGCACTGACTGCGGAGGTCAATGCTTTGAAGCAAGGCCTCGAGCGGTCCGAGAACGAGCTCGACCGTGCCAAGAAGCAGCTCGAGGACAAGGAAGGTGAGTAACACCATATTAAAGTTGTACCTTACAGAAAAGGATTTGGTTGCAAGAGAAATAACAAGGATAACGTGGGTACTCCAGGGGCCACGAACGAGGTGGCAACCCTAAAGGTGGCGGTGTCCGCGGCCGAATGCAATGCGGCCGCGGAACGAGCCGAGCGAGAGAAGCAGGAGGCGCGGGTGGCGGAGGTACAGCAAGAGCTCCAGGCTCTCGTGGAAAAGCACGAGAGTTTGGAGCATGACTCGAAGACTCGAGAGTCCGAGCTTGCGTCGGCTCTTGAGAGTGCCAAAGCCGCTAAGGCCGATGCCCACAAGGCCCTCCAGGAAATCGAGGATTTGAAGAAAATAGCGGTGGGTAAGGCATTCTTAATGCAAAGCAAGCATGTTAAAGTGAATTACCTGTTACTTAACCGAATTCGGAGCTCTCCAGGAGCGTTCGCAGATCTGCCCCGTAGCATGTCCAATGCTGCCACTTTCTACAGAGCCGAGGAGGGGAGCTCGACGGAGAAGGTATTCTGGTCTCAGTATGCTGAGGCCGGACATCCGGTGCCCCTTAGCGACTAGCTGAAGCAGCTGGTCGAGCTCCACAAGGTGGCTGAACAGGCCATGAAGGGCCTTATAGTTCGGCTATGGCCCAAAGAGGCCAT
The DNA here is from genome assembly GCF_018294505.1 of Triticum aestivum. Classification (NCBI taxonomy): domain Eukaryota; kingdom Viridiplantae; phylum Streptophyta; class Magnoliopsida; order Poales; family Poaceae; genus Triticum; species Triticum aestivum. The sequence goes on along the minus strand of NC_057807.1, from coordinate 172,250,824 downwards.
GCCTGGGAGCTACTTCGGCCTGGTGCGGCGGCTGGTGGATGCATGTACCTGGGTTGAAGTCGTCAAGCACTCCGCCTGCATTGAAGGTGCCCGTCGGGCCCTTGCCCGTGCTAAGGTGCACTGGGGTAGGATGGATGCTGAGAAGCTTGTGACGGACGCGCCACCGCCGGGCAAGGAGTATCGCACACCCGAGATGTATTATAAGGGTGTCCTGAAGGGTGCCCGCATTATTGCAGGTGAGTGCTCCAAGGATGTAATATTTGAGTAGACTCGCATTTTGTTATCCTGTGCGCCGAAAACTTTGTTCGTATGCGCTAAGCAACGCTTATTGATTTAAAATATTACCTTCTGTGCGGCCGTTTATCAAATCTGAGAGATGGCAAGTCGTCGGCTTCAGCCCCCATGCCACAAGTGCTGGGGTGTTCGGGATAAACTTGAGCGCTCTTGTTCCCATTTTTGGGTCCATCTAGGGAGGCGCTCAACACAACGAACAAGGCAACCGGACTTATAGTGCTTGAACACTCTCACTTAGCCATAGAATTCTATAATTTTAAATTTCGGCGAAGCCCCTAGTATTCGGAAGGCCGAATTCGGGGCGCTATCCACGCCTGGGCCGGACAAAGCCTTTAGGGCGCTATCCTCGCTTTAAGCGGCATAAGTCTTTAGGGACTCGAAAAAACCTCTCGAACAGCGACCGGCTCTCGCCTCATCATGACGGTCAGTTTTAGCTTTCTCCACTGAGGCGCTCGCCCAGCTCAACTGGGGCGCAATCGCAGTGGTTCTCCCAGTGCTACCTTAGCCGATACAACGGAACGTAAGGTACCAAAACATGGAAGCCGGGCAAATCCAACTATTGACCCAAGACATGATTCAGAGCCGATGCATATAATGCTATAAGTTCGGGGTGCCGCACTTGTGAAAGTGTTCGGACTTATCACACCATAATATGGGGAACTTTAAGCCCCTGGTGTTTCTAGCCGTACCAAAGTGTACGGATGCAACATGTCATAAATGAACATATGTATAAGGAAGGAATGCAATTATAAGCAAAAAGGCGATGCGTTGTTTATTCAAAAAATACTGCCATGAATGTAGAACGGTACAAATAGTGCAGTAAGCAAGGGATGGGACTATTAAACATGTCCCACTCCAGGGGTAGGCTACGGAATGGTGTATAAAACAGATTTAATGCTCGTAATGGAGACCACCTGGATACTCGTCGTAGCCTTTCTCCTTCCCTGGCTGTTGCATCGTGAGTTCGGCAGGTCTACTGCCGGACAGGGCCTCTGGTGAACGGAGTCCTGTGGGTAAAAAAAAGAAAAAGGAAAAAAAGATGACACACTTGGGAGCCCCTGGTGTGGTTAAACCGCATTCTGGGCCTGTCGTGGTCGATCCCCTCCCCCTATGCCCATGGTATCTCAAGAGCGTAATGATGTACGCGAAGGACCAGTCTTGCAATTTTGCAAGGGCTGGGGTTGGGGCTGCATTGCTACGCGTGCTCGGAACGTGCCAGGTGGTCTTGTTGTATGTTACTCCGGGCGCGTTTAGCCGTGTCCGGTCGCTTAACGGCCGGACTCGAGAATTGCCTTAAGAGGCTGCACTGTACTTCTGCCACGAGAGCCGCTGTATGTTCCTCCGTTTGGAGAGAGCGTTCAGTGTTTCCGTTGACCGTGATGACTCCTCGAGGGCCTGGCATCTTGAGCTTGAGGTATGCGTAGTGCGGCACCGTGTTGAACTTTGCAAACGCGGTCCGTCCGAGCAGAGCATGATAGCCACTGCGGAACGGAACTATGTCGAAGATTAACTCCTCGCTTTGGAAGTTATCCGGGGATCCGAAGACCACTTCCAGTGTAACTGAGCCTGTACAATTGGCCTCTACACCTGGTATGACGCCTTTAAAGGTCGTCTTTGTGGGTTTAATCCTTGAGGGGTCTATGCCCATCTTGTGCACTGTATCCTGATAAAGTAGGTTCAGGCTGCTGCCGCCGTCCATCAGGACTCTGGTGAGGTGAAATCCATCGACGATTGGGTCTAAAACCAATGCGGCGAATGCTCCGTGGCGGATGCTGGTTGGGTGGTCCCTTCGATCAAAAGTGATCGGGCAAGAGGACCAAGGATTGAACTTTGGGGCGACTGGCTCCATCGCGTATACGTCCCTGAGTGCACGCTTCCGCTCCCTTTTGGGTATGTGGGTTGCGTATATCATGTTCACCATCCGCACTTGTGGGGGGAAACCCTTCTGTCCTCTATTGTTCGGCGCCCGGGTCTCTTCCTCGTCATCGCTATGCAGCCCCTTGTCATTGTTTTCAGCAATTAACTTGCCTGCCTGCTTGAATACCCAACAATCCCTGTTGGTGTGATTGGCTGGCTTTTCGGGGGTGCCGTGTATCTGGCAAGAGCGGTCGAGTATTCGGTCTAAATTGGACGGACCCGGAGTAGTTCTTTTGAATGGCTTTTTCCGCTGACCGGGTTTGGAGCCTCTGAATCTGGCGTTGACTGCCGTATCCTCAGTGATATTGCCGTTAACGCGGCATTTGTTCTTGTTGCGACGTGACCTGCCATTGCGGTCCTTGGTATCCGGACTGCCAAAATTTTTGCTGAGGTTGTTACTGCGGGCTAGCTAGCTGTCCTCTCCCGCGTAGAAGTGGGTCATGAGTGATGTGAGGGCTGCCATGGATTTCGGCTTTTCATGTCCTAGGTGCCGGGCAAGCCACTCATCGCGGATGTTATGTTTGAAGGCTGCGAGGGCCTATGCATCCGGACAGTCGACGATTTGATTTTTCTTTGTTAAGAACCGTGTCCAGAATTGTCTGGCCGATTCGTCTGGCTGCTGAATTATGTGGCTTAGGTCATCGGCGTCTGGTGGTCGCACATATGTGCCCTGGAAGTTGTCGAGGAATGCGGCTTCCAGGTCCTCCCAACACCCAATTGATTCTGCTGGCAAGCTGTTAAGCCAATGCCGAGCTGGTTCTCTAAGCTTGAGTGGGAGATATTTGATGGCGTGAAGATCGTCACCGCGGGCCATGTGGATATGAAGGAGATAGTATTCGATCTAAACCGCGAGGTCTGTTGTGCCATCGTAGGATTCAATGTTCACGGGTTTGAACCCTTCGGGGATTTGATGATCCATTACTTCATCTGTGAAGCATAGTGGGTGTGCGGCGCCTCTATATTGGGCTATATCATGATGTAGCTCAAGCGAGCTTTGTCTACTATGTTCGGCCCGGCCGGAGTTGCTGTATCCGGCGCAACGGTCGTCGTCGCGCATCGTGGGGCGCCCACGCGATCCGTAGATCGATCTTGATTGTCTTGCCTTATCCTCCAATATGTCTCGCAAGTCCGGCGCACTCCCCCATGGCTTCGTACTTTTCGAGCGATGCCGGGGTATGGCTTTAGTGGAAGGCCTAGAGGCCTCTCTGTCGCGGCCACGAGGTGGCCGGTCGGCCATATTATGCGCTGGTGATGTAGGTTTATATGCCTCCTCCTCTAATCGGGGGAGCAGCTTGCGTTTGGGGTAGCTTTTGGAGGGGCGTTCGAGTTCATGCTCTTCGGCCGCAAGGACTTCAGTCCATCTGTCGGCTAGCAGATCTTGATCAGCTCTAAGCCGTTGCTGCTTTTTCTTGAGGTTGTTTGCCATGGCCATAAGCCTGCGTTTAAAACGCTCTTGTTCGACGGGATCCTTAGGCACGACGAATTCGTCGTCGTCGAGGCTTGCCTCATCTCCGGAGGGAGGCATGTAATTATCATCCTCCACCTCTTCGTCTGCCGCTCTCTCATGAGGGCTGGCTTCTCCGTCCTCCTGTGCTGAATCTTGCTGGAGGGGATTGTCTTCGGCACTGTCTGGGTTGTCATTGTCTCCGGTGCCGGAATCGCCATTCTTGCTGTGGCGGGATTTAGAGCGGCACCGCTGACACCGGCGCTTAGGCTGTTTCTTGGAGGGATCCTCCTCCGCTGTTCCATCGCCATTCCCATCCTTTGGGGTGTCCACCATGTATATGTCGTATGACGAGGTGGCTTTCCAGTGCCCAGTAGGCGCTGGTTCTTGGTCGTCTCCGGCATCCTCATCCATACCGTCGATGTCTTCGGAGTCGTAGTCTAGCATGTCGGTTAGATCGTCGATAGTGGCTACAAAGTGGGTGGTGGGTGGGCTTTGAATTTCTTCGTCGTCCGCATCCCAACCATCCTGACCGTGACCCGGCCAGGACTCTCCTGATAACGAGAGATACTGTAACATCCCAAATTTTCAATTTGGAATGTTATACATTAGATCATCATGCATATCATATTTTCTTGCATTTTGTTGATCCTAGAATTTTCACGCAACTCAAGGACCCTCAGAGAGAGTTGGAGATTTCGAAATTTTCGTGTTTGAGTTCTCTCAAAATTATGAAAAGAGGATTATTTGAATTTATTTATTTAATCTTCAAATATTTTTCCAATATCAAAAATAAGAGAGGGAATAATATGACTTTCCCAAGATTTAGGAAAAACGAAGACTTAATAAATCAAATTTTGGATTTTTCTCGGAGTTTATTTGCCTTAGGGAAAAATGCGTGTTTTCAAAAATTGCATTTTAGGCCCCGAGTAAAAGTTCATTTTGTTCGACTCATTTTTTGAGTCGGGGAAAATTTACTTTATTAATTTTGGAGTTCGTTTAGATTTTCTGTTCTGTATTTTTCTGCGCGCGAAACTGATTAAAAAAAAGGAGAGCCGCAGCGCCTTGGGCCAAAGGCCAAGGCCACAGCCAGCCGGCCGCCGCCAGGCCTCGCGCACGCGCGCGCACGCCATGGAGCCGCCGCCGCTTCCTTTTCCAAGTCCTAGTAGGACTCCGTTTCGTTTTTTTCTAGATCTTTTCCCTCTTTGTTTCCTAATCCTAGTCTATTTCTTGTCCCCTACCCCAAGCAAAACCCTCCCCTCCCCAATATAAATACCCAAGCACCCCCCCTCCAACACATCAAACCAACACCTCTCATCTCCTATGCTCCGGAGCAGCAGCAGCGCAGCACCACCACCGCCGCCGCCACCCACCCGCGCCGCCGCCGCCGGAGCCCCTCGCCTTTTCGAGGTACTAGCCCCGCGCCGCGTCACCTTTTCTTTTCCTCGGTTCGGTTTTTCGTAAATCGTTCTGGTTTCTGTTCCGGTTTTCTAGATCGGTTTTTCGTTTCGGTTTTCTTTCCGAAACACTAGATCGGTTTTTCTCGCCGGTTTTTCTTTTCGGTTTTGTTTAGCGAGCGTTCGCCGGACCGTTCGTCCTAACGAACGTGATCACCGGTTTGCCTCGGTTAATGAACGTCCGTTCGTTCAACCGTTCGTCGTTTTCTTTCTCATCGGATTTATTCCGCTATTTTTCTGATAGCGATTTCAGATCCGATTTTCTTTCTAGTCTATCTTCTCGCTCGTTTATCGGAATCAGGTGATTCAAGCGCCTGGAGTTTCGTTTCGAAACCGCCGTTCCGACTAATCAACTTAAACAAAGTTTTGCTACTGTAAAAATTAACCTAGTTTCAACTTGCTAGAACCGAGTTGTTTTCCCTCGCCGTTTGACCTTCGTGGCTTTCGTTTTGATTCTTTTGCCACCAGTGTTCTTAAGTTGAACTTTCTGGTTAGATCTTTTATTCGAGATTTACCTGTGCATTAGATGAGTACTTATTGCATGCTTGTTGTTTGTCTGCGATAGATCACCCGGAGTGCGCCACTTGTTACTTCGAGTCTCTAGGTTTCGCGGATCGTCAGCAAGGCAAGTAACACTTGATCATATCTTTTCTACTACCCAGTTTTTATGCATTAGATCAATCCTCAAACATTGCATGATTAGGATCTAATTAAATTGTGGGATGGGAAGTAGATGAGGTAGTACCTATTACCTGTTTTACTTATGAAACCTTTGGGAGTTACTTCTGCGTTTGCTTATTATGCCATGCTATGCTAGTAGACGTGGATTGGGTGAGTGATATCCATGACAGATGTGAGTTTGTTAATTAATGGTTTATCTAAGGTGGCAACTTTAATACACATCTGGGTGGATTGAGGCACCTGGGGTTACCATGACTTGCCTGTTTTTTTGGAAATCCCGAGGGTACCGTGTGATTTTCCTATGGACCGCCACCCAGGCTCAAAGGGATCATAAGATAATTCACACTAGTAACTTACGTGTGCAACCACAAGCCATTATGGGATCTGGCATAGTTGATTAAGTCGTGCGAACTCTTATAGTGGTGGACTAGCAGATGTAGGGGATGTAGGCGTACCGGTCCACCCATCGTAAGGTGCTAGCGCTTCTGAAAGACTATGTCTCGGTCATCCGTTTCTTAAACACCATGTAGTGCGAGAAACCAAGCGGAGGCGATTGAGTCTTGTGGGGAAAAGTGCGCAAACCTCTGCAGAGTGTACAAACTAATCATGATTAGCCGTGTCCCCGGTTATGGACTACTTGAGTATCTAGTACTTGGATTATCCTGTTGAATCTCAACATGTTACTTCTAATTAATATTGTTGGGTTTTAATGAGTACTTTTTAATTGGGATTGAGGATGCTGTCAACCATTCTGAATGTTTAACAACCACCTTGATAGTTAAATAAATTTATTCCTTTGCAGTAGGGAAAAACTGGCTTTATGCAAAAACTGTAACCATAGAGCTTTTCCACCAGCCAAATATGCATGTAGTATAGCCAATACTCATTATTTCTATCTATGTGTTACATTGCCAGCATATTCCATGTGTTGACCCATTTTCGGGCTGCAACTTTTCATGTTGCAGACTTTTCAGACGACGAATAAGGTGCTTTTAGGTCATGGTTCTATACTCAGTGATGCCGTTGGAGTTGATGGACTCACTTATCTTCCAAATCTTCCGCTGTTATCGTTATTAGATGGCCGTAAGCCATGATTATTGTAATAAGTCCTCTTCTGGACAAATGATGTAATAAGTGTGTGATTGCTACTCTGTTATAAATCCTTCGAAGTACTATGTGGTGTCAGCATTACTGATCCAGGGATGACACCGGAGCACAGAGACTTGATCCATTCGGGTCGGGTCGCTACAGAGATGGTATCAGAGCACACGCTGACTGTAGGACACGACCACTAAGTTAAAACCATAGATCACTATTCTCTTCTCATTTTCTAACTCCTCATCTTTTCTACTCTTTAGGATGACGGATGCAAAGATCAAGTACGCTCAACCTGATGAAGGCACACCTTTTGGATCCCACTTGAAGGAAGTCGCCAAGTACCTGAACATTGGACTACCAAGCTTCACCGGGACTTTCAACGCCACTCTGCCTGAAGAGGAGCGCTGGAAAATTCAAGCTCATGTTCCGGGAAGGACATTTGCGCCAATCACCAAGCCCATAGATAGTGTTTTCAGTGCACCAACTTGGAGTCTGGGAAAGAGCATGGCAGCTCATATCACCATGGGACGCATTGGAGAAGTTTATCAAGAAGACCTCAAGGACACTATCTACCAGATTTGCGGACGCAGGAATGAAGACTGGGAGATAGTCAGCACCAAGAAGGACAGATCCATTGCAGCTTTATCCAGGAGTTAAACCAGCACATTCGACGCCAGGAGAACCAGATGTGCAATGATATGATAGACTTGAAGAATGCGAAGGGAAGGATCATCGAACTTGAAGGAGAACTGAAGTCTACACGCAAGGACTACATGGACGAGATCGTAGCTGTCGTGAAGCACAATAGCGATCTTAAGTATGAGATTGAAGAACTCAAGAAGAAATTAGCGCTCAAGAATGAAGACAAGTACGTCGACTGTCCGAGCAACTACATCATCATCGACGACACCGATTCAGATCCAAGCGAACCCGACTTTGAAGACGAAGCTGGAGCAGACATCATGGAGTCTTCCACCGGTTCAAATTAATAGATGACCCCCACATATTAGTAGTATTCCCTCCATGTAAACATTATAGTACACGCACCTTTGCGATAGTTAGACCGTTGTATGCCCTTTGATTGAATGAATGAAGTGATTTTGTGTGCATTTGTCTCATGAGCATTCGGGTAGTGTTTTCTCTCTAGACCTCACTCTATTCTTAATTTCTCGTCTTTTCTAAACCCTTCAGATGCCTCCGAGACGCGACCCCGAGTTTGTTTTCCCGCCAGAGATCACCTAGTTGATTCAGCAGCAGAATACTTTGATTCAGACATTGGTACAGAACCAAGGCAACAACAACAACAACGCACCACCACCACCACCTGGGGATCACTTGACTCGTTTCCTTAGGCTGCATCCACCGGTGTATTCTAGTAGCACCGAGCCGATTGTAGCAGATGATTGGCTCCGCAAGATAGGAAGGGAGTTGACCACTGCAGGATGCACAGATGGTGAGAAGGTGAAGTTTGCTGCACATCAGCTTGACGGACCCGCAGCAGCATGGTGGGAGAATTTCACAGCCACTTACCCTGTAGACACTGTCACATGGGATCAGTTTCAGCAAGCTTTCCGCACTGCCCATGTTTCAGCAGGAGCTATGGCCATGAAGAAGCATGAGTTCCGCAACTTACGCCAAGGAGGAAGGACTGTTGGCCAGTATGTGGATGATTTTAGTAAGTTAGCACGTTATGCCCCAGATGATGTTGCTACAGACGCAGCTAAGCAGGAGAAGTTTCTGGAAGGACTAAATGATGAGTTAAGCCTGTAGTTGATGGTAGCAAGATTCTATAACTACCAGGAGTTGGTAGACCGCGCCCTCATGATTGAAGGAAAGCAGCAGCAGATTGAAAATCGCAAGAGGAAGTATGGGCAGGGGAAGTTTAACTCTGGAGCCCAGCAGAAGCCCCGTTATACCCCTAAACAGGGAGTGCAGTTTCAGCATACCCATGGAGGAGGTAGTTCGCACAACCATAATGGCCACAAGAATGGTAATGGGAATGGAGGAAGCAACGGCCAGAACCGGAACCCACCAACAACCCCAGCCAAGAAAGACTTGAGCCATGTCACCTGTTACAAGTGTTCCAAGACCGGACATTATGCAAATGAGTGTCCCGAAGGCCAAGGTGGAAATGGAGGCTCTGGAAAGAAGCCAAACCCTTTCAACAGGGGACAGGCGAACCACATTGATGTGGAGGAGGTTGAAGATCAGCCCGATGCAGTAATCGGTAAGTTTTTGGTTAAGTCATTTACTGCACTTGTTCTTTTCGATACTGGTGCATCGCATTCATACATATCAAGGGGATTTGTAGAGAAGTATAGTCTGTCTACTCAGATTCTTAAAACCCCTATGCTAGTAAGCTCACCAGGAGCGGAGTATATGGCCAGACAAGGATGTTTTCAAGTGCCATTAAGTATAGGAAGGCATGTGTTCCCGACGGATTTGATCGTTCTGGAATCCCAAGGATTGGATGTGATTCTAGGTATGGATTGGCTGTCGATGTATGGAGGAAACATCGACTGCGCAAGTAAGACGATTTTGCTCACAACACCAGAAGGAAGAAGGATTAGGTATGTATCCCGACATGGACCACATAGGAATCAAGTAAATTCCTTATCAGGAGTTGTGCAGGAAGAGGTGCCAGTAGTGAAGGATTACCCTGATGTATTTCCTGAGGAATTGCCAGGAATGCCATCGGATAGAGACATTGAGTTTTTGATTGAGCTTTTACCAGGAACAAGCCCAATATCGAAGCGACCATACAGGATGCCCGCACAGGATTTGGCGGAAATCAAGAAACAGATTAAGGAACTGTTGGATAAAGGTTATATACGCCCAAGTTCTTCGCCTTGGGGATCACCCGTACTGTTAGTGGAGAAGAAGGATGGATCGCTAAGGATGGTTGTTGATTATCGTGGATTGAATGCAGTAACCATCAAGAACAAGTACCCACTACCAATGATAAATGATCTGTTTGATCGTTTGCAAGGAGCTAAAGTGTTTTCCAAGATCGATTTGCGATCAGGGTAACATCAGTTGAAGATTCGAGAGCAGGACATACCTAAGACAGCGTTCACCACAAGATATGGATTGTATGAGTATACCGTTATGTCATTTGGACTGACTAACGCACCTGCCTATTTTATGAACCTGATGAACAAAGTGTTTATGGAGTTTTTGGATAAGTTCGTTGTGGTGTTCATTGATGATATTCTGGTTTTCTCGAAGAATGAAGAGGAACATAAGGAACATTTGCGATTGGTTTTGGAGAAACTAAGGGAACATCAGTTATATGCCAAGTTCAGCAAATGCGAGTTTTGGCTAAAGGAAGTTGGATTTTCTTGGACATGTTATATCTGGAGAAGGTATAGCAGTTGGCCCCACAAAGGTTGAGACCGTAACCAATTGGGAAGCACCAACGATAGTTGGAGAGATCCGGAGTTTTCTTGGACTCGCAGGATACTACCGGAGATTCATTGAGAATTTCTCAAGGATTGCAAAGCCTATGACGGAGTTGCTGAAAAAGGATACCAAGTTCATATGGACTGAGGACTGTGAGGCAAGTTTTCAGGAGTTGAAGAAAAGATTGGTTACCTCACCAGTGCTAATTTTGCCAGATCAGACCAAGGATTATGAGGTGTATTGCGACGCTTCACGTCGAGGACTTGGAGCAGTGCTTATGCAGGAAGGAAGAGTTGTTTCGTATGCTTCATGACAACTGAAACCTCATGAATTAAATTATGCCACACATGATTTGGAGTTAGCAGCCGTAGTGCATGCATTGAAGACATGGAGACATTTTCTCATTGGAAATCATTGTGAGGTATACACGGATCACAAGAGTTTGAAGTACATTTTCACGCAGAAGGAGTTAAACCTTAGACAAAGGAGATGGTTGGAACTCATCAAGGATTATGATATGAGATTGCATTATCATCCCGGAAAGGCTAATGTAGTAGCTGACGCATTGAGCCGCAAGATCCATGTCAATACGCTATTGACTGGAGAAATACCAAAGGAATTAGCAGAAGATCTTCGTGAGCTATGTTTGGAAATAGTTCCGAGAGGCTACGTAGCAGCATTAGAGATTCAGTCTACCTTGATGGATAAAATCAGGGAAGCTCAGAAAAAGGACAAAGAGATTGCGGATATAAAGAAGAAAATGAGCGAAGGAAAAGAAAAGGGATTTCGTGAGGATAAGCACGATACCCTATGGTTTGAGGACCGTGTTTATGTGCCAAATGACCCCGAGATCAGGAAGTTGATTCTGCAGGAGGCACATGATTCACCCTATTCGATTCACCCAGGAAATACCAAGATGTATTTGGATTTGAAGGAAACGTTCTGGTGGACCGGAATGAAGAAGGATATTGCGGAGTATGTAGCAGTTTGTGATGTATGTCAGAGAGTGAAGGCAGAACATCAGAAGCCAGCAGGATTGTTGCAGCCATTGCCGATACCCGAATGGAAGTGGGATAAACTAGGCATGGATTTCATCACGGGTTTGCCAAAGACTCGTTCAGGCTATGATTCGATTTGGGTTATAGTCGACCGCTTGACGAAGGTAGCGCATTTCATTCCAGTTAAGACTACCTATAGCAGTGCTAAGTTGGCAAAGATATACATGACCAGAATTGTTTGTTTGCACGGAGTTCCGAGGAGTATCGTATCATATAGAGGAACCCAATTTACCTCAAAGTTTTGGAATCAGTTGCACGAAACATTGGGAACCAGGCTGGAATTCAGTACAGCTTTTCACCCACAGACAGATGGACAGACTGAGAGAGTCAATCAGATTTTGGAGGATATGCTGAGAGCTTGTGCACTAGATTATGGATCTAGTTGGGACGATAACTTGCCGTATGCGGTTTTCTTATAACAGCAATTACCAAACTAGCTTGAAGATGGCACCTTTCGAAGCTTTATACGGAAGGAGGTGCAGGACACCGTTTCCATGGGACGAAGTTGGAGACCGTCAGTTGTTTGGACCAGATTTGATTAAGGAGTCTGAACAGAAAGTTAAGCTGATTCGCGAGAGGCTCAAGGTAGCCCAGTCCAGACAGAAGAGCTATGCAGATTCAAAACGCAAGGCCATAGAATATGAAGTTGGAGACAGGGTTTATCTTAGAGTATCCCCACTTCGAGGAGTTAAGCGTTTTGGAGTTAAAGGAAAGTTAGCACCATGTTTTGTTGGACCGTATAAGATTTTGCAACGCATGGGAGAAGTTGCTTATAAGTTGGAATTACCAGAAGGACTGTCAGGAGTTCATGACGTATTCCATGTTTCCCAGCTGAAGAGATATTACGCCGAGATGGCAGAGGTACCGCTAAGAGATACAGTGCCACTAGAAGCAATTCAGTTGAAGGATGATTTAACGTATGAGGAGAAACCAGTCAGGATTCTCGAATATTCCAGCAGAGTTACTCGCAGCAAGGTTATCAAGTTTTGCAAAGTTCAGTGGAGCCACCACACGGAGGATGAAGCCACCTGGGAGAGAGAAGAAGATTTGCTCAAGGATCACCCTCACCTATTTTCTAGCCAACTCAAATCTCGAGGGCGAGATTCATCTTAAGGGGGGTAGGTTTGTAACATCCCAAATTTTCAATTTGGAATGTTATACATTAGATCATCATGCATATCATATTTTCTTGCATTTTGTTGATCCTAGAATTTTCACGCAACTCAAGGACCCTCGGAGAGAGTTGGAGATTTCGAAATTTTCGTGTTTGAGTTCTCTCAAAATTATGAAAAGAGGATCATTTGAATTTATTTATTTAATCTTCAAATATTTTTCCAATATCAAAAATAAGAGAGGGAATAATATGACTTTCCCAAAATTTAGGAAAAATGAAGACTTAACAAATAAATCAAATTTTGGATTTTTCTCGGAGTTTATTTGCCTTAGGGAAAAATGCGTGTTTTCAAAAATTGCATTTTAGGCCCCGAGTAAAAGTTCATTTTGTTCGACTCATTTTTTTGAGTCGGGGAAAATTTACTTTATTAATTTTGGAGTTCGTTTAGATTTTCTGTTCTGTATTTTTCTGCGCGCGAAACCGATTAAAAAAAGGAGAGCCGCAGCGCCTTGGGCCAAAGGCCAAGGCCACAGCCAGCCGGCCGCCGCCAGGCCTCGCGCACGCGCGCGCGCGCCAGGGAGCCGCCGCCGCTTCCTTTTCCAAGTCCTAGTAGGACTCCGTTTCGTTTTTTTCTAGATCTTTTCCCTCTTTGTTTCCTAATCCTAGTCTATTTCTTGTCCCCTACCCCAAGCAAAACCCTCCCCTCCCCAATATAAATACCCAAGCACCCCCCCTCCAACACATCAAACCAACACCTCTCCTCTCCTCTCCTCCTCCGCAGGAGCAGCGCAGCACCACCACCGCCGCCGCCACCCACCCGCGCCGCCGCCGCCGGAGCCCCTCGCCTTTTTGAGGTACTAGCCCCGCGTCGCGTCACCTTTTCTTTTCCTCGGTTTGGTTTTTCGTAAATCGTTCCGGTTTCCGTTCCGGTTTTCTAGATCGGTTTTTCGTTTCGGTTTTCTTTCCGAAACCCTAGATCGGTTTTTCTCGCCGGGTTTTCTTTCCGGTTTTGTTTAGCGAGCGTTCGCCGGACCGTTCGTCCTAACGAACGTGATCACCGGTTTGCCTCGGTTAATGAACGTCCGTTTGTTCAACCGTTCGTCGTTTTCTTTCTCATCGGATTTATTCCGCTATTTTTCTGATAGCGATTTCAGATACGATTTTCTTTCTAGTCTATCTTCTCGCTCGTTTATCGGAATCAGGTGATTCAAGTGCCTGGAGTTTCGTTTTGAAACCGCCGTTCCGACTAATCAACTTAAACAAAGTTTTGCTGCTGTAAAAATTGACCTAGTTTCAACTTGCTAGAACCGAGTTGTTTTCCCTCGCCGTTCGACCTTCGTGGCTTTCGTTTTGATTCTTTTGCCACCAGGGTTCTTAAGTTGAACTTTCTGGTTAGATCTTTTATTCGAGATTTACCTGTGCATTAGATGAGTACTTATTGTATGCTTGTTGTTTTTCTGCGATAGATCACCCGGAGTGCGCCGCTTGTTACTTCGAGTCTCTAGGTTTCGCGGATCGTCAGCAAGGCAAGTAACACTTGATCATACCTTTCTACTACCCAGTTTTATTGCATTAGATCAATCCTCAAACACTGCATGATTAGGATCTAATTAAATTGTGGGATGGGAAGTAGATGAGGTAGTACCTATTACCTGTTTTACTTATGAAACCTTTGGGAGTTACTTCTGCGTTTGCTTATTATGCCATGCTATGCTAGTAGACGTGGATTGGGTGAGTGATATCCATGACAGATGTGAGTTTGTTAATTAATGGTTTATCTAAGGTGGCAACTTTAATACACATCTGGGTGGATTGAGGCACCTGGGGTTACCAGGACTTGCCTGTTTTTTTGGAAATCCCGGGGGTACCGTGTGATTTTCCTATGGACCGCCACCCAGGCTCAAAGGGATCATAAGATAATTCATACTAGTAACTTACGTGTGCAGCCACAAGCCATTATGGGCTCTGGCATAGTTGATTAAGTCGTGCGAACTCTTATAGTGGTGGACTAGCAGATGTAGGGGATGTAGGCGTACCGGTCCACCCATCGTAAGGTGCTAGCGCTTCTGAAAGACTATGTCTCGGTCATCCGTTTCTTAAACACCATGTAGTGCGAGAAACCAAGCGGAGGCGATCGAGTCTTGTGGGGAAAAGTGCGCAAACCTCTGCAGAGTGTACAAACTAATCATGATTAGCCGTGTCCCCGGTTATGGACTACTTGAGTATCTAGTACTTGGATTATCCTATTGAATCTCAACATGTTACTTCTAATTAATATTGTTGCGTTTTAATGAGTACTTTTTAATTGGGATTGAGGATGCTGTCAACCATTCTCAATGTTTAACAACCACCATGATAGTTAAATAAATTTATTCCTTTGCAGTAGGGAAAAACTGGCTTTATGCAAAAACGGTAACCATAGAGCTTTTCCACCAGCCAAATATGCATGTAGTATAGCCAATACTCATTATTTCTCTCTATGTGTTACATTGCCAGCATATTCCATGTGCTGACCAATTTTCGGGCTGCAACTTTTCATGTTGCAGACTTTTCAGACGACGAATAAGGTGCTTTTAGGTCGTGGTTCTATACTCAGTGATGCCGTTGGAGTTGATGGACTCACTTATCTTCCAAGTCTTCCGCTGTTATCGTTATTAGATGGCCGTAAGCCATGATTATTGTAATAAGTCCTCTTCTGGACAAACGATGTAATAAGTGTGTGATTGCTACTCCGTTATAAATCCTTTGAAGTACTGTGTGGTGTCAGCATTACTGATCCAGGGATGACACCGGAGCACAGAGACTTGATCCATTCGGGTCGGGTCGCTACAGATACTTTAGCGAATTCAGGATGTCGCCGAAAGGCGAGTGCTGAAAGATGTCCGCAGTGGTGAACTCCATGATTGGCGCCCAATCAGATTCGATTGGTAAGGGCGCAGGAGGTTCGGAGTCCGGCGAGGAGTCCGGCACCTCGGAGTCATGAGCTTTACAAGGGACAAGGTCGGTATTCGGTTCCATCGCCGTAGATGTAGCAACCCCCGAGGCGGTGTCTAGCCACCCATGCTCGATCTGCATAGTCGGCTCCTAATTAAGGGTCGGAGCGGACTCGTGTGCGGCTTCCAGGGCACTGTCCGGCAGCAGAGCTAAATCATGCCCATCGAGATAGTGCGGCGCGCTCGGCTGTGGCTCGAATCCGTCGAAGATCAAGTCTCCGCGGATGTCAGTCGTGAAGTTCAAACTTCCAAATCTGACCTGATGGCCAAGGGCGTAGCTTTAAATCTGCTCCAGATGGCCAAGCGAATTGGCCGCAGTGCAAAGCCGCTGAATACGAAGATCTGTCCGGGGAGAAAAGTCTCATCCTGGACCGCGTCGTTGTTGATGATCGAAGGAGCCATCGGGCCTATATGTGATGGCATAGAGGAACTCTCAATGAAAGCACCAATGTCGGTGTCAAAACCGGCGGATCTCGGGTAGGGGGTCCCGAACTGTGCGTCTAGGCGGATGGTAACAGGAGACAAGGGACACGATGTTTTTACCCAGGTTCGGGCCCTCTCGATGGAGGTAAAACCCTACTCCTGCTTGATTGATATTGATGATATGGGTAGTACAAGAGTGGATCTACCACGAGATGAAGGAGGCTAAACCCTAGAAGCTAGCCTATGGTATGATTGTTGTTGTCCTACGGACTAAAACCCTCCGATTTATATAGACACTGCAGAGGGCTAGGGTTACACAGAGTCGGTTACAATGGTAGGAGATCTACATATCCGTATCGCCAAGCTTGCCTTCCACGCCAAGGAAAGTCCCATCCGGACACGGGACGAAGTCTTCAATCTTGTATCTTCATAGTCTTGGAGTCTGGCCGATGATGATAGTTCGGCTATCCGGACAACCCCTAGTCCAGGACTCCCTCAGACGCCCTTTGCTGTGAGCAGCGTCGATCATTTTTCATATTCCTGTGTTCAGTTGAGAAGTAAATAGTTACTCTGCTGAGATATTCCTGTGTTAAGAGTTTGTTCTGAATATTGTCTATGTAATGCCAGGCCTTGTGTTTGATTGCAAAGTTGAGCTTGGAATGTTGTGGCATGCGGCATCATGAGCTGTTCACCATGCCTCCTGAGAATAATGCTACGTATTGTTTTGCATGTCGATCTAATGCCAGTGATTTGCTTGTTAAGAAGATCAGCCTCTTCTATTGTTTCCGTGCTTAAGAAGTTCATCATCTTATGATTCATTCATAGCCTATACGACAAGTCGGGTAGGTTAGACATGAAACCATATGATCTTCCAACCAACTCATCATCTTAGGACGTGATTGGATCGTCATTTTCCAACCAAAACCGCTTGTAAAACTGACACTTGTAAATAAAAGCAGATGGTCTCGGGTGAAGCGCTTGGTTGGTCGATTTCGACTAGTAAAATATACACCGGTCTCTCAAATTACACGCGTAACCCGCCGGTTTTACTTACAGACCTCGGGCCCTCGGTTTCATTACACCTGTATTGTACGTGTTGTTTCCGATGACGAGTAAATTACATTTGTATCTTAATACAGGTGTGAAATAAACCAGAGCTCCCAAGCGCGGCCTTACCATTTCATGCCGTCTCAGTCTCTCGAAGGTGCTCATAGGTGTCCGATGATCCTGGCTGCCTGAATGAGCAGCGGGCGCCGTATTAGACCATCCGTAGGGCCCGCGAGGCCCTCTCCGTCGTCCTTCGAGTTGTTGTGCTCGCCGTAGCGCCGAGCATTGTTAACATGGTCAACGAACATGAGGATTCAGGAGATGACTTTATTTTGACTGGATGACAGTAGGGACCCACTAGGGCCATAGCCGTACGTACGCAAGTGCCTCCTTATTATGTACAACTATATATTTTTTTGCTTCCTCCTGGTTTCCTGACATCACGGTCCCACACCATTGTCAACTTATGTAGTCAATATAAATGAGAGAATTGCACAAGGTGCGGCCGACAGCTGGGACCAAGCTGCTCGAGCAGTATTTGTGTTTTTGAGGCGTGAGCACTACAGAGTTTTTCTTGGCGATGTTTTCATTGTTGTTCAGAGGAGAGCAGGGTATTAACTGGGCGGGCTGTGGCCCGTCTAGCCCAGGCCAGATATCCAGCCTAGATATTAATTTTTTTCAAGATGAAAATGGCTAGCCCAGCTATACTTTTTTTTGAGGAATACCCAGGCAAGGTCAACTTGTTATTCTCCGCCCCGCTGGGCTGCAAATCTTTTCTAGGAGGGATGCATTAGGCTTAACAGGAAAAAAATAATAATAAATGGGATGTAATTATAAAAACTAGGCAGTAACTATAAAAAAATGTACCAAACACGAAATTAGTTTATAAAATATTATTTATGGATTTTGAAAATCTTAATTTTTAATTGTTGCGCGCGCAATGTTTCGTTGGATTTTACGTAATACAAATTTATATTTAATCTGACTAGAAATTTTGGGATAAAAATACTTTGGATCCCATCAAAATGTGGAAGATTTTATTGAATTTTGTCTTGAACGGTTGGTTGAAATTATTAATCGTTGTCCTAGCTAGAAAATGGGCTGTACTTTTTAACAAACTGTAAATGAGCTGTAGTAAATTCCATTAGAATTAAAAAAATGGGTTGTACATTCTTACAAATTGCAAATGGGCTATAAGTTCTCTGCCACACACTTGTGGGCCTACTAAGTTGACACATCCCCTAAGAAAAGAACTTGACGCTTATGGAAGGCTTTGTCAACTTATTATAGTCAACACACGGTTCTAGCAGCAATGGCCGTTGGATGTCTATCCAACGGATCTCGTGCTTCTTCTTCAATCTCGGATATTCTAGCTTCGGCCGCACAAAAAATGATTCCTCCCCCTGACATCTGGGGTGCACCGTTTCGGAGGCTGACCTGTGGGCCTACTAAGTTGACGTGTACCTAGCGCTTTGTCAACTTAGTCAATACAAATGATGTCCATCCAACGGTCGTAGTGCTTCTTCAACCTCTGGTCTTCTTGCTCCAGCCGCCCAAAGCAGCGCCGGTCATGCCGCCTGCTGCTGCCTCTCGTGGTCGGTTGTGCTGCCGCGGAGGCCTCACCACCCCCTACTACTCCCACCGCTGGCCAGGCCATCCCTCCACTCACCCACACCCCCTGTTATTCTGCGGCGACGACAACCTCACACAGCAGTCGGACCAGTGAACCCTCGAACTCCTCTCTGCATGGGAATCCACTGCCGCGTCTTCCCCGACTCCGCATCGTCCCCTTCCTAGGCCTCGACGTCGTCCACCGCCCTGGTGCTCTCGGTGCGGCGTGGTCAATGTGGTCAACGACCGACTTCCATCGGAAGAGTACTGTACGTGGAGAGGCTGACAACTGGGTCCATGGCAGCCGCAAGGAAGTGCCTACTTATTACGCGCAAAATAATTATTCCTCCATCTAATAGCAGGGACCCACCGGACGCGCCACCGTATTTCGTGAAAAAAAGTTTCCCCCCTGACTGCTGGGACCCATCGGACGGGCCACCATATTTCGCGAAAAAACGCCCCCCCCCCGCTGTCAGCTCGGACCCACTGGAAGTGAATCCTTATTACGCACAAAAAAAATGAGTAGTCCCCCTGCTAGCTGGGACCCACCTTAGTGGGAGGCTGACTTGTGGGCCTACTAAGTTAACGGGGACGGAGGGCTTTTTCAACTTAGTCAATATGAATGATTCTAGCTCCAGTGACCGTACGATGTCCATCCAACGGCCGTAGTGCTTCTTTAACCTCTGTTCTTCTTACTCCAGCCGCCCAAACCAGCGCCGGTCGTGCCGCGTGCTCCTACCTCCCGTGGCCGGCTGTGATGCCCCGGAGGTCTCACCGCCCCCTACTACTCCCACCGCTGGCCAGGCCATCCCTCTACTCACCCACACCCCCTGTTATTCTGCGGCGATGGCAGCCTCACACCGCAGTTGAACCAGTGAACCCTCATACTCTTCTACGCGTGGGCATCCACTGTCGCATCATCCTCGGCTTTGCGTCGTCCCCTTCCAGGGCCTCGCCGTCGTCTACCGCCCTAGTGCTCTCGGTGCGACGTGGTCAACGTAGTCAAGGAAGGACTTCCATCGGACATGGACTGTACGTTGAGAGGCTGACAGCTGGGTCCACGGCCGCAGCAAGAAAGTGCCTCCTTATTATGCGGAAAATAATGATTCCTCCACCTGACAGCAGGGACCCATCGGACGGGCCACTTTCGTGAAAAAAACCTTTCCCCCTGACTGCTGGGACCTACCAGCTACATCTTTGCACGCAAGGAAGTGCGTCCATATTACGGACAAAAAAATGATTCGCCCATTGACTGCTGGGACCCACCAGCTACATCTTCGCACGCAAGGAAGTGTGTCTGGGCAAAAAAGAGATTCGCCCCCCTGACTGTTGGGACCCACCAGCTACATCTTCGCACACAAGGAAGTGCCTGACAGTTGGGACCCACCTAGTCAAAGCGTACGTAGCGTTGTCATTCTGGTGGTGAACGTGTATGTACATACTGGTCGATGTAGAGGCGCAGACGTGTCGTAGTAGAGTCGCACACGTGTCGTAGTAGAGGCGCGCACGTAGCATATCCACGTACGTACAACGGCCAGGGTGCAAGAAAGTAAATACGGCCACTTACATACATACGGGCGGGGTCTCGAACGCCTACTCGCGCATACGTACGGCCAGGGCTCGTGTACATGGCTGGGTCAAAACAGAGAAACTGCATCGTAGTCATGTTCATGGGAGGTAACGGAATGCGTCGTGTTCATCGGGAGGCAACGGAACGCGTGGGAGCCAACCGACTTGGACGGAACAACCAATGGAAACGAGTCCTCGCATACCGCAGAACGGAGGAAACGGCCTTGTGCTCGACCGGCCACGTTCGAAACGGGATCTTGTTCATCGGGAGGGGTCTGGCGTACCGCAAGACAGAGGAAACAGACTTGTGTTGGACCTCCTACGGTTGAAACGGGGTCTTGTTGATCGGGAGGGGTGTGGCGTACCGCAAAACAAAGGAAACGGACTTGTGTTGGAGCTCTACGGTTGAAACGGGGGTCCTGTTCATCGGGAGGGTTGTGGCGTACCGCAAAACAGGATACCACGGGATACTGTTCATCTCCACCGTCGACGTCCTCCAGCCTCCACGGGCTACTGTTCATCCACCGTCGACGTCCTCCAGCCTCCACCTACGACTGTTCATCCACGGGCTCCTGTTCATCCAGCCTCCACCGCGCGCTACTCCACCGGCTACTATTCAACCAGCCCTCTCCACGGGCTCCTATTCAACCACCCCTCCACGGGCTACTGCTCATCCACCCCTCCACCATCTACTGTTCATACAGCCCTCCACGGGGTCGTCCTGTTCATCCAGACCTCCACGGGGTCCTATTCATCCGGCCCCAACCGGCTCAATCGATCGGGGTCCTATTCATCCAGAGGCAACACCACAGGGTCCTGTTCATCCACCCCCACCGCTCACTATTCATCCAAACCCCCCAGCAACACTCACTGTTCATCCAGAGGAAGCATCGATCGGCTTCAATTACTAGCAGTAGCGAAGGAATCGCTCGATCGGGTTCAGTTAACAGCCATCGATCAATCGCTCGGGTTCAATAACGCGTAGCCTGCAGTGCAATCGCTCAGGTTCAGTAGGCGAACGCCTCGCTCAGGTTCAGTTAGAGCCCAATGCCTCGCACCCACACGCGTGCGTGTATGAGAGAAATGTGCAAACCTCCGTGCATCGCTCGGCCCCGACCACCCACCGTAACCGCGAACTTCCCGAAATTTTCCTCGCCCTTGCTTCTACCACGGTTTTTTCGTCATGGACGGCCCAAAGAATGTCATGCAGCTGCGTCTCCGGCCCGCCCAGGATGAAAAGCCTGTTTTCTGTCATGATTTTTTGTCATAGAAGTAGGATCCCACCACATCTATGATGATACCGGGTTTTGTCACAATTATCGTCATAGAAGTGTCATAAGTATGAGAGAATAGTTTTTCGTTCGGCCCAAAATGTCACGGATGTGTCTTTTTTTTGTAGTGGTCCCAGGAAAGGCCTGGACACGACCCCATAGCCCTACCCAAACGGACAGAATCCGAGCAAAACGGACGTCCGAATGGGGTCGTGCGCTGGAGTTGGCCTCGGCGGAGATCCAACACCTATCCATTCATTACACAGTCCGAAAATCCATAAATCTCACATCAGATTTTATTGGCTTTCCCACCTAAGAGCAATCCAGCGGCGACCCAAATGGGCGCGCGTTTTGTCCGTTTTTCGTCAGTTGGCCAGGCAGACATGCATGTCCGCATTTTCATATGGATCGGCTTGAGCGTCCAACAGGAGATGGACCAATTTTGCCCGCGTAGAAAAAAACACATCGCAGAAATAAACATAATTAAACATTAAGTGGCCGGTCAACCGACAGCCAAAGTCCACTTAAACCTAATTAAACATTAACTTAAAACATAAAAAAGCCTGCGCCCGCATGCTGCCCTAGACGTCCTCTGCCTTGACCTTGCCCTTGACATCGCCATTGCTGCCGGTGAGGTCGATGAAGACGGGAGTCAGGCCAGCCCACCCGAAGGCTGCTTGGTACGCTACCAGGACAGCCTCCTCCGGCGTCTGCTAGGGTGCCAGCATTGCCGCTCGCCGGGCGCGCACCTACTCTTCCTCCTCAAGCCGCAGTGCCTCTGCATCGCGGCTTAGCTGCTGCTCCCAAACCATCTTCCGCTCGCCTTCGGCCTCCTCCTGGGCAAGCCAGTGCACCTTCAAGTGCTCAAGGTGGGCCTCCTCCTCCTCCGGCATCATGGTGTAGTGGACCAGAGGCGCGCTCACCCACTCGCGGAACACGCCAGTCCACGTGTAGGACTCCTTCGGCCAAGTGGGTGGTGGCGGCGAGCGCTTCCGCATCGGCATGGGCTCCAGCTCCGCCTTGGGCTCGACGATGGGCAGCGGTGGGGGAGGCGAGTCGAAGAGCGGTGCATGGACAGAGTCCCCTACCGCCGACAAGGTGAGGGCGCGCTCCATCCCATCCCACTAGTCCTCCTCCTCGATCCTACTCGCCTCCAATGCGTGCTGCAGGGTTTGCTCGAGGGTGGCTTGGTATGCCACCTCTTCGTCCACCTCGTGCGACAGAACCTCAGGCGGCAGAGGAGGAACGTCATGGTCGACGTGGAGGCCCTGGCGGCACTCCTCATCGTGCTCTAGCGCGAACCAGCGCTCCTAGTTGGGAGAGTCTGGCGCGTAGGCATGCATCTGTCGCTGCTCTAGAGTGAGGGCCTCGTGACACCGGCAAACCTCCTCGGCCTGCGCCCACGGCGTGCATGGCACTGCAGGAATAGGGATCCGCTGCGGATCCAGATGCTAGCCATGAGGCAAGTTGACATACAGATAGTAGCAGAAATTCAAAATTTTCTTACGTGTCACCAAGATCTATCTATGGAGAAACCAGCAACGAGGGGAAGGAGAGTGCATCTACATACCCTTGTAGATCACTAAGCGGAAGCGTTCAAGAGAACGGGGTTGAAGGAGTCGTACTCGTCGTGATCCAAATCACCGGAGATCCTAGTGCCGAACGGACGGCACCTCCGCGTTCAACACACGTACAGCCCGGTGACGTCTCCCATGCCTTGATCCAGCAAGGAGAGAGGGAGAGGTTGAGGAAGACTCCATCCAGGAGTAGCACAATGGCGTGGTGGTGATGGAGGAGCGTGGCAATCCTGTAGGGCTTCGCCAAGCACCGCGGGAGAGGAGGAGGGAGAGAGGTAGGGCTGCGCCAGGGAGAGGTGAAACTCATCTGTTGGCAGTCCCAAAACCCTCAAGTATATATAGGGGGAGAGAGAGGGCTGCGCCCCCACCTAGGGTTCCACCCCTAGGGGCGGCGGCCAGCCCAAACCCATCTAGGGTGCGGCCAAGGGGGGGAGGGGAAACTTGCCCCCCAAGTTAGGTGGGTGCGCCCCCTCCCCCAAACTCTAGGTGCCTTGGGCCCTTGTGGGGGGGAGGGGGCGCACTAGCCCACCTGGGGCTGGTCCCCTCCCACACTTGGCCCATGCAGCCCTCCAGGGATGGTGGCCCCACTTGGTGGACCCCAGGGACCCTCTCGGTGGTCCCGGTATGTTACCGATAAAACCCGAAACTTTTCCGGTGACCAAAACAGGACTTCCCATATATAAATCTTTACCTCCGAACCATTCCGGAACTCCTTGTGACGTCCGGGATCTCATCCGGGACTCCGAACAACATTTGGTAACCACATACAAACTTCCTTTATAACCCTAGCGTCATCGAACCTTAAGTGTGTAGACCCTACGGGTTCGGGAACCATGCAGACATGACCGAGACGTTCTTCGGCCAATAAGCAACAGCGGGATCTGGATACCCATGTTGGCTCCCACATGTTCCACGATGATCTCATCGGATGAACCACGATGTCAAGGACTCAATCGATCCCGTATACAATTCCCTTTGTCTAGCGGTATAGTACTTGCCCGAGATTCGATCGTCGGTATACCGATACCTTGTTCAATCTCGTTACCGGCAAGTCTCTTTACTCGTTCTGTAACACATCATCCCGTGATCAACCCCTTGGTCACATTGTGCACATTATGATGATGTCCTACCGAGTGGGCCCAGAAATACCTCTCCGTTTACTGGAGTGACAAATCCCAGTCTTGATTCGTGCCAACCCAACAGACACTTTCGGAGATACCTGTTGTGCACCTTTATAGCCACCCAGTTACGTTGTGACGTTTGGTACACCCAAAGCATTCCTACGGTATCCGGGAGTTGCCCAATCTCATGGTCTAAGGAAATGATACTTGACATTAGAAAAGCTTTAGCATACGAACTACGATCTTTGTGCTAGGCTTAGGATTGGGTCTTGTCCATCACATCATTCTCCTAATGATGTGATCCCGTTATCAACGACATCCAATGTCCATGGTCAGGAAACCGTAACCATCTGTTGATCAACGAGCTAGTCAATTAGAGGCTTACTAGGGACATAGAGTTGTCTATGTATCCACACATGTATCTGAGTTTCCCATCAATACAATTATAGCATGGATAATAAACGATTATCATGAACAAGGAAATATAGTAATAATAACTAATTTATTATTGCCTCTAGGGCATATTTCCAACAGTCTCCCACTTGCACTAGAGTCAATAATCTAGTTCACATCGCCATGTGATTAACACTCACAGGTCACATCGTCATGTGACCAACACCCAAGAGTTTACTAGTGTCACTAAACTAGTTCACATCATCATGTGATTAATACTCAATGAGTTCTGGGGTTTGATCATGTTTTGCTTGTAAGAGAGGTTTTAGTCAACGGGTCTGCAACATTCAGATCCGTATGTACTTCGCAAATCTCTAGGTCATATTTAAATGCTGCTTCCACTCTCCACTTGGAGCTATTCCAAATGGTTGCTCCACTATATGTATCCGGTTTGCTACTCAGAGTCATTCGGATAGGTGTTAAAGCTTGCATCGACGTAACTCTTTACGTCGAACTCTTTATCACCTCCATAACCGAGAAACATATCCTTATTCCTCTAAGGATAATTTTGACCGCCATATGGTGATCCACTCCTTGATCACCTTTGTACCCTCTTGCCAGACATGTGGCAAGGCACACATCAGGTGCAGTACTCAGCATGGCATACAGTATAGAGCCTATGACAAAAGCATAGGTGACGACCTTCGTCCTTCCTCTTTCTTCTGCCGTGGTCGAGCTTTAAGTCTTAACATCATACCTTACAACTCAGGCAAGAACTCCTTCTTTGACTGATCCATCTTGAACACCTTCAAGATCATGTCAAGGTATGTGCTCATTTGAAAGTACTATTAAGCATTTTGATCTATCTTATATATCTTGATGCTTATTGTTCAAGTAGCCTAATCCAGGTTTTCCATTGAAAAACACTTTTTAAATAACCCTATATGCTTTCTAGAAATTCTACATCATTTCTGATCAACAATACGTTCACAACATATACTTATCATAAATTCTATAGTGCTCCCACTCACTTCTTTGGAAATACAAGTTTCTCATAAACTTTGTATAAATAAAAATCTTTGATCATCTTATCAAAGTGCATATTCCAACTCCGAGATGCTTACTCCAGTCCATGGAAGGATCGCTGGAGCTAGCATACCTTTTGTCATCCTTAGGATCGACAAAGCCTTTCTGATTGTATCACATACAACCTTTCCTTACGAAAACTGGTAAGGAAACTCGTTTTGACATCCATCTTCCAGATTTCATAAATGCAGCTACTGCTAACATGATTCCGACGGACTTTAAGCATCGCTACGGATGAGAAAATCTCATCGTAGTCAACTCCTTGAACTTGTGAAAAACTCTTTGCCACAAGTCGAGCTTCATAGATGGTGACATTACCATCCACGTCCGTCTTCTTCTTAAAGATCCATTTATCTCAATGGCTTGCCGATCATTGGGCAAGTCCACCAAAGTCCATGCTTTGTTCTGATACATGGATCCTATCTCGGATTTCATGGCTTCTAACCATTTGTTGGAATTTGGGCCCACCATCGCTTCTCCATAGCTCGTAGGTTCATTGTTGTCTAGCAACATGACCTCTAAGACAGGAGTGCGTACCACTCTGAAGTAGTACGCGTCCTTGTCGACCTACGAGGTCCGGTAGTGACTTGATCTGAAGCATCATGATCACTATTATCAGCTTCCACTTCAATTGGTGTAGGTGCCACATGAACAACTTCCTGTGCCCTGCTACACACTGGTTGAAGTGATGGTTCAATAACCTCATTAAGTCTCCACCATCCTCCCACTCAATTCTTTCGAGACAAACTTTTTTTCTCGAGAAAGGACCCGGTTCAAGAAACAATCCCTATTGCTTTCGGATCTGAATTAGGAGGTATAACCAACTGTTTTGGGTGTCCTATGAAGATGCATTTTATCCGCTTTGGGTTTGAGCTTATCAACCTGAAACTTTTTCACATAAGCGTCACATCCCCAAACTTTTAAGAAACGACAACTTAGGTTTCTCCAAACCACAGTTCAAACGGTGTCGTCTCAACAGAATTATGTGGTGCCCCATTAAAGTGAGTGCGGTTGTCTCTAATGCCTAACCCATGAACGATAGTGGTAATTCGATAAGAGACATCATGGTATGCACAATATCCAATAGGGTGCAACTATGATGTTCGGACACACCATCACAGTATGGTGTTCGAGGCGGTATTAATTGTGAAACAATTTCCACAATGTCTTAATTGCGTGCCAAAGCTCGTAACTCAGATACTCATCTCTATGATCATATCGTAGACATTTTATCCTCTTGTCACGATGATCTTCAACTTCACTCTGAAATTACTTGAACCATTCAATAATTCAGACTTTTGTTTCATCAAGTAAATATACTCAACATCTACTCGAATCATCTGTGAAGTAAGAACATAATGATATTCACTGCATGCCTCAGCACTCATTGGACTGCACACATCAAAATGTGCTACTTCCAACAAGTTGCTATCTTGTTCCATCTTACTGAAACCGAGGCTTTTCAGTCATCTTGCCCATGTGGTATAATTTGCATATCTCAAGTGATTCAAAATCAAGTGAGTCCAAACGATCCATCTGCATGGAGTTTCTTCATGCGTATACACCAATAGACATGGTTCGCATGTCTCAAACTTTTCAAAAACGAGCGAGTCCAAAGATCCATCAACATGGAGCTTCTTCATGCGTTTTATACCAATATGACTTACATGGCAGTGCCATAAGTAAGTGGTACTATTATTACTATCTTATATCTTTTGGCACGAAAATGTGTATCACTACGACAGAGATTCAATAAACCATTCGTTTCAGGTGCAAGACCATTGAAGGTATTATTCAAATATACAGAGTAACCATTATTCTCCTTAAATGAATAACCGTATTGCGATAGACATAATCCAATCATGTCTATGCTCAACGCAAACACCAAATGAAAATTACTCAGGTTTAATACTAATCTTGATCGTAGAGGGAGCGTGCGATGTTTGATCACATCAAACTTGGAAATACTTCCAACACATATCGTCAGCTCACCTTTAGCTAGTCTCCGTTTATTCCGTAGCTCTTTTATTTCGAATTACTAACACTTAGCAACCGAACCGGTATCTAATACCCTGGTGCTACTAGGAGTACTAGTAAAGTACACATTAACATAATGTATGTCCAATATACTTCTATCGACCTTGCCAGCCTTCTCATCTACCAAGTATCTAGGGTAATTCCGCTCTAGTGACTATTCCCCTTATCACAGAAGCACTTAGTCTCGGGTTTGGTTCAACCTTGGGTTTCTTCACTGGAGTAGCAGCTGATTTGCCGTTTCATGAAGTATCCCTTCTTGCCCTTGCCCTTCTTGAAACTAGTGGTTTCACCAACCATCAACAATTGATGCTCCTTCTTGATTTCTTCTTTCGCGGTGTCAAACATCGTGAATACCTCAAGGATCATCATATCTATCCCTGATATGTTATAGTTCATCACGAAGCTCTAGTAGCTTGGTGGCAATGACTTTGGAGAAACATCACTGTCTCATCTGGAAGATCAACTCCCACTCGATTCAAGTGATTGTTGCACTTAGACAATCTGAGCACAAGCTCAACGATTGAGCTTTTCTCCCTTTAGTTTGCAGGCTAAGAAAATTGTCGGAGGTCTTATACCTCTTGACGTGGGCACGAGCCTGAAATCCCAATTTCAGCCCTCGAAACCATCTCATATGTTCCGCGACGTTTCGAAAACGTCTTTGGTACCTCAACTCTAAACCGTTTAACTGAACTATCACGTAGTTACCAAAACATGTATGTCCGATTTTCGCAACATCCACAAACGACGTTTTGGGGTTCAGCACACTGAGAGGTGCACTAAGGACATAAGCTTTCTATTGTCCGCATAATCGCTACTGTCAACTTTCAACTATATTTTCTCTAGGAACATATCTAAACAGTGGAACTAAAGCGCGAGCTTACGGCATAATTTGCAAAGATCTTTTGACTATGTTCAGGATAATTAAGTTCATCTTATGAACTGCCACTCAGATAGACATCCCTCTAGTCATCTAAGTGATTACATGATCCGAGTCAACTAGGCCGTGTCTGATCATCACGTGAGACGGACTAGTCATCATCGGCGAACATCTTCATGTTGATCGTATCTATTATACGACTCATGCTTGACCTTTCGGTCTCTTGTGTTCCGAGGCCATGTCTGTACATGCTAGGCTCGTCAAGTCAACCTAAGTGTTTCGTGTGTGTAAATCTGGCTTACACCCGTTGTATGTGAACGTAAGAATCTATCACACCCGATCATCACGTGGTGCTTCGAAACGACAAACTTTCGCAACGGTGCACAGTTAGGGGGAACACTTTCTTGAAATTTTAACGAGGGATCATCTTATTTACTATTGTCGTTCTAAGCAAATAAGATGCATAAACATGATAAACATTACATGCAATCAAAAAGTGACATGATATGGCCAATATTATATTGCTCCTTTTGATCTCCATCTTCGGGGCTCCATGATCGTCATCGTCACCGGCATGACACCATGATCTCCATCATCATGATCTCCATCATCGTGTCTCCATGAAGTTGTCTCGCCAACTTATTACTTCTACTACTATGGCTACCGGTTAGCAATAAAGTAAAGTAATTACATGGCGTTGTTCAATGACACGCAGGTCATACAATAAATAAAGACAACTCCTATGGCTCCTGCTGGTTGTCATACTCATCGACATGCAAGTCGTGATTCCTATTACAAGAACATGATCAATCTCATACATCACATATCATTCATCACATTCTTCTTGGCCATATCACATCACATAGCATACCCTGCAAAAACAAGTTAGACGTCCTCTAATTGTTGTTTGCATGTTTTACGTGGCTGCTATGGGTTTCTAGCAAGAACGTTTCTTACCTACGCAAAAACCACAACGTGATATGTCAATTGCTATTTACCCTTCATAAGGACCCTTTTCATCGAATCCGATCCGACTAAAGTGGGAGAGACTGGCACCCGCTAGCCACCTTATGCAACAAGTGCATGTCAATCGGTGGAACCTGTCTCACGTAAGAGTACGTGTAAGGTCGGTCCGGGCCGCTTCATCCCACGATGCCGCCGAATCAAGATTGGAATAGTAACGGTAATCATATTGAAAAACATCAACGCCCACAACTACTTTGTGTTCTACTTGTGCAAAGAATCTACGCAATAGACCTAGCTCATGATGCCACTGTTGGAGAACGTAGCAGAAATTCAAAATTTTCCTACGTGTCACCAAGATCTATCTATGGAGAAACCAGCAACGAGGGGAAGGAGAGTGCATCTACATACCCTTGTAGATCGCTAAGCGTAAGCGTTCAAGAGAACGGGATTGAAGGAGTCGTACTCGTCATGATCCAAATCACCGGAGATCCTAGTGCCGAACGGACGGCACCTTCGCGTTCAACACACGTACAGCCCGGTGACGTCCCCCATGCCTTGATCCAGCAAGGAGAGAGGGAGAGGTTGAGGAAGACTCCATCCAGCAGCAGCACAATGGCGTGGTGGTGATGGAGGAGCGTGGCAATCCTGTAGGGCTTCGCCAAGCACCGCGGGAGAGGAGGAGGGAGAGAGGTAGGGTTGCGCCAGGGAGAGGTGAAACTCATGTGTTGGCAGCCCCCAAACCCTCAAGTATATATAGGGGGGAGGGAGGGCTGCGCCCCCACCTAGGGTTCCACCCCTAGGGGCGGCGGCCAGCCCAAACCCATCTAGGGTGCGGCCAAGGGGAGGGGGAAGAGGGGAAACTCCCCCCCCCCCCCAAGTTAGGTGGGTGCGCCCCCTCCCCCAAACCCTAGGTGCCTTGGCCCTTGTGGGGGGGGGCGCACCAGCCCACCTGGGGCTGGTCCCCTCCCACACCTGGCCCATGCAGACCTCCGGGGATGGTGGCCCCAATTGGTGGACCCCCGGGACCCTCCCGGTGGTCCCGGTACGTTACCGATAAAACCCGAAACTTTTCCGGTGACCAAAACAGGACTTCCCATATATAAATCTTTACCTTCGGACCATTTTGGAACTCCTCGTGACGTCCGGGATCTCATCCGGGACTCCGAACAACATTCGGTAACCACATACAAACTTCCTTTATAACCCTAGCGTCATCGAACCTTAAGTGTGTAGACCCTACGGATTCGGGAACCATGCAGACATGATCGAGACGTTCTCTGGCCAATAACCAACAGCGGGATATGGATACCCGTGTTGGCTCCCACATGTTCCACGATGATCTCATTGGATGAACCATGATGTCAAGGACTCAATCGATCCCGTATACAATTCCCTTTGTCTAGCGGTATAGTACTTGCCCGAGATTCGATCGTCGGTATACCGATACCTTGTTCAATCTCGTTACCGGCAAGTCTCTTTACTCATTCCGTAACACATCATCCCGGATCAACCCCTTGGTCACATTGTGCACATTATGATGATGTCCTACTGAGTGGGCCCAGAGATACCTCTCCGTCTACCGGAGTGACAAATCCCAGTCTCGATTCGTGCCAACCCAACAGACACTTTCGAAGATACCTGTAGTGCACCTTTATAGCCGCCCAGTTACGTTGTGACGTTTGGTACACCCAAAGCATTCCTATGGTATCTGGGAGTTGCACAATCTCATGGTCTAAGGAAATGATACTTGACATTAGAAAAGCTTTAGCATACGAACTACGATCTTTGTGCTAGGCTTACGATTGGGTCTTGTCCATCACATCATTCTCCTAATGATGTGATCCCGTTATCAACGACATCCAATGTCCATGGTCAGGAAACCGTAACCATCTATTGATCAACGAGCTAGTCAATTAGAGGCTTACTAGGGACATGGTGTTGTCTATGTATCCACACATGTATCTGAGTTTCCTATCAATACAATTATAGCATGGATAATAAACGATTATCATGAACAAGGAAATATAGTAATAATAACTAATTTATTATTGCCTCTAGGGCATATTTCGAACATGTGACACCGGCAAACCTCCTCGGCTTGCGCCCACGGCGTGCATGGCACTGCAGGAATAGGGATCCACTGCGGATCCAGATGCTAGCCATGAGGCAAGTTGACATACGGATACTGCAGTGGCCAGCGGTACTACCAGTGCCACCGCGCCCGGTGGACTGGTATGTACAAACGCTGCCGCTCCGGTGTCAAGCTGCATCTAGGAGGCAGCGGCGGAAGAGCTCGCCCCGGTGAGTCGCGGGAAGAGCTCGAAATGGATGTCAGCTTCCCCCTCCCCTTGCCTAAAAACCCCATGGTGGTTTGGGCTTGCTAGGGTTCCTGGTCGCCGGCGAGGGAGCACCGCATGGCCAGAT
Organism: Triticum aestivum; assembly: GCF_018294505.1. Classification (NCBI taxonomy): domain Eukaryota; kingdom Viridiplantae; phylum Streptophyta; class Magnoliopsida; order Poales; family Poaceae; genus Triticum; species Triticum aestivum. Next base: position 172,218,964 of record NC_057807.1, on the reverse strand, counting down.
GTGTACGGGTGTTGGAAGTGGATGAGGCCGGCCCCACCGCACGCTTCCATTAAAAAGGACGGGCACGCGGATCTTCCACACGCTTCCAGGCGGGCCCCGAGGTAGGTGATGGCATTTAGTAAGACGTGGGTGGTGGATGCGGCCGACAAGTGGGACCACGGTGGACATCGAGGAGACGCGCGGTGCATCCGCGTCGTGTCCGTGCCGACGCATTTCAGGCGCATTTTTGGGATGGAATATGGGTCCGTGCAGATGCGATGCAGACGGATTTTGGGAATGGGTCGGCTCGTTGGGCTGGCGTTTTTGTCCATGGCGACCCAAATGGACGTGGGCGGATGAAATGGGTTGCCCCGTTGGAGTTGCTCTAAGAGCATCTCCACTCGCGCACTCAACAGGCCCCCCTAGGACGCGATTTTTTCACCAGCGCCGAAAAAACCTCCCAGTTGCCCCCCAAGACGCCGAATTCCGCTGGTTCGGCCCATTTTTGGCCCGGAGATCCCAAGACGAACCTAGCGCGTTTGGGGTGCTTGGGGGCTCCGGCAGAAGAAAAAGTCACGCGGGTCACCACTGTCAGGCGAAAACAACTTTTCCCCGCCCAGATTCGGCCTCGCGCGCTGTAGGATGACACTTGCCCTTTTGTCGCCATGCCGATCCCAGCGCCGCCCACCTGCCCACAGCTGCTGGTCCGCCGCTAAAAAGGCCATTTCGCCGCCAGAAAGAGAGGGTTTTGCCATGACAGCCTCCATCCCGCTCCTGGGCCTTCCAGCACTCCGGCCATGCAGGAGGGGGGGTACCAGTGGCTGCGCACCTACCACACCCGCCAAGTGTTTGGTGTTTTGCCTATTCGGGGATGGACTCCGACGAGGAGGAGGCGTTCATGGCGCTGCTGGAGGAGGAAGCAAAGCCGACACCCAGGACGAAGAGCACCTCAAGATCCTTGCCGCTCTGGCCGGCCTGTCTGCTAGCAATGCAAAGCCACGACGAGGTGGCTCGGCGCCGGGCCGCCGTAAGAGCAAGCAGAGACATCGACTGGAGGGCTACTGCTTGCTCTACGCCGACTACTTCGTCGACGCTCCACTACATGATGAGAAATTATTTCGGTGCCGTTATCGGATGAGCCGAAAGTTCTTCCTCAGGATTGTGAATTCCATCTAGGAGTTCGACAGCTACTTCAAGTATAAGAAGGATTGCACCAGCACACTTGGATTCACCCCACTCCAGAAGTGCACGATAGCTATGAGGATGCTTGCATACGGAGCTCCAGGTGATATACTGGAAGACTATGGATGCATGGCTGAGTCCATCACCATTGAGTGTTTATACAAGTTCTGTAGGATAGTGGTGGCAGTGTTTGGACCACAATAATTGCGATCACCCAATGCCGAAGACACTGCTTGGATCCTAGCACATAATGCAGCAAGAGGATTTCCTGGGATGCTTGGAAGCATCGACTGCATGTATTGGGCATGGAAAAACTATCCATTTGCTTGGCAGGGGATGTAGAAAGGTGCCAAAGAAGCTTGCAGTGTGGTACTTGAGGCAGTGGCCACACAGGACCTCTGGATTTGGCACTCCTTTTTTGTATGCCAGGAACTCACAATGACATCAACATACTGCAGTGCTCGAATGTCTTTGCCAAGCTTGTTGAAGATCATGCTCCTCCGGTGAACTTCGAAGTCAATGGGCACCACTACACAGGTGATACTACCTAGTAGATGGCATCTATCCGAGATGTTCTACATTTTTGAAGACTATCTCAAACCCTATGCTAGGAGGCAAGCGTTCCTACTTCGCCAAGTGTTAGGAGGCTTGCAGGAAGGATGCCAAGCGGGCATTTGGTGTGCTCTGATCTCGATTTGCTGTTGTCCGGTACCCCGCTCTAACCTGGTTGAAAGATCAAATGTGGGAAGTCATGACTTGCTGTGTCATCTTGCACACCATGATCATTGAGAGCGAGCATGAAGAGTCAGTGTTCGACACTGAACCATATTACAGGCAGGGTCCTCTTGCCCAAGTTGATCACCTGCTACCGGCATCATGGGCTGCCTTCCTGAATATGCGTCAGGAGATCCGAGACCCACAGGTGCATCAAGAACTGCAACACGATCTGGTGGAGCACCCATGGAGGCTCAAGGGCAACGCCTAGTTCGACGTGTGATGAACTATGATTTTTATTTTGTGTTTGAATTATGAGTTTGCTTCGTTGAACTATTTGATTTGTATTGATTTCTGTGATGAATTATGAGGTAAAAAATAGTTTATGTTGAATTAATGAGGAAGCACGCCGAATTTGAGCCAAAGTTGCGCCAAAATTGGGCCGAAATCGGTGAGTGGGGGAGAACTTGGGGCGTCGGCTGGGAACCCGAGCCCCCCACGCCAAATTTACCGCCGGATGGCCCCCAAGCAGCGTTATTTCAAGTCTCTAGGGGGGCAGACGACTGGAGATGCTCTAACACTCTTATTGTCATTGGATTAAACTGCACGAATCTCTGCGTGAGCGACTGGGTTAGTTAGATTTAGCAAATATTCGCTGAAATGTGCTTTCTACGCGAGCACTCCTCTGCAGCGAATGGATGGACAAGGCTTATCCACTTTCGACGCCACTCCTCTATTTCTTCCACCCATCCTCACCCTACAACTCACGCGTGCTCCCTGCTCTGTCGTTGCCATGTTCGCACACGGGGTCCTGGCCGAGGTTCGCCGCCTAGGAGACAAAGATGACGAGGTTGATGGTGAAGGGTTGCGCGTGCGGTGATTCCATGATTCCGCGCTCGACACATGCGAGGGAAGCTGACGACAGGGACGCCGCGCTTGCAGATAGGGAGCTGGTTGGGGGTACGCCGCCTGGGAGACGAAGAGGCCGAGGAAGGGCGACCACCGGGGGGTGGATCCATTGGTTGGCGAGCACCAACGGCTTGCTCGCTCTCCCCTCTGGTGGTCGCGCGTGGGACAAGTTCGTCGCGCTAGGGCCGTGCCGCTGCATCCAGCGGGTGGCCGCGGTTGCCGACGCCAACTCGACCCTAGGGTAGCCCATGCTTGAGCCAAGGTTGATGGTACACCGCGGAGCGCGCAACTGGGGGTTGATCTGTGCATCACGCGTCATGCGGGAGACGCCTCGAGGATGAGGTTTGCGTCAAGAGAAGCAGAGCAGGGATTCGAAGTGGCCGCCGGCGGCGCAACATCGGAGGCCGCCAAGGCTGCGTTGTCGATTCTTCGAGGACTGACCATTTCACTCGCGCTGGAGGGCGTGCATCCACGTCCGTGTGTGTTGACATGGAGGCTTTTGTTGAGGGCGGCGACCCTGGTAGTCAACAACAAAAAGATGGATAAATAGCACTAGCACCTGATGTCTATGGAAGCAATTAGGTTAAGTTATGCTTTTATTCTTGGTGCTTGGGGCATGTTGTTTTTGTCTATTTTCTCATGTTCTTGTTTTGTAGTACACGATTTGATTGATTCTACAAGCAAGAACAAGATAAAAACAATCCATTGTTAGCTCAATTGCAGGCATCATTAGAGTTGGCTTCTGTCCATTGTTCGTAATTTGTAAATTTATATCTGTGTTGTTGTGGTTAAGTTTAAAGATGGCAAACTGGGTTTTACAAAGTTTTGTGTAGCATTTTTAGATGATAACACCTAGTATGCCATGGGAAAAAATTGCTAACTCAAACCATATGGCAGCTTGTCTTATTTGTCCAACCATTGTAATTGCCATTGTCTTACCTTGTCAACTAAATATACTTCAATTAGAGTTCTTGTTGCATCATATTTGTAGCATGCATTTTTCTCTTCTATATCATGGTACAAATCCTTAATTTTCCATGTGTTTGAATAAAAAAATCCTAAATTTGCCATGTTCCGTTGGGAAAATTCCTAATTTTTTTATCTCTTTTAAAGAAAAATTCTCCTAATTTTACCATGTGCCCATGGCAAACTCCTAATTTTGCCATCTTTTCCAAAAAAATAAAACTATTAAAATCTGCCATGTGCCCTTGGCAATTTGCTACATTCACCATGTATGTTAAAGAATAAATCTCCTAAATTTGCCATGTGTCCATTTAAAAAAAACTTGCCATGTTTTTTACAGAGCAAATTTTTAAAAATATTTTTGTTCCACGGCACCTTAAGTTCTGTACTATATGTATAGACATGCCATGAAAAACTTTTTAAAGATGATTTTTTCCGTGCATTTTAATTTGTATTAGATATATGTTCAATACATGGTATATTTGCTTGCTTTTAACTATAAACTAACCATGGCAAACTTTCCAATCTTTTGCCACTTTAAGTTAACTATATACTACATTCGCCATTTAATTCGTACATTTGACATGTCCCCATTATACATTTTTTAAAAGAAATGTTTTGTAGAATATTTTTATAAGTCTGCCACGTGTTATTTTATTGTAGGTACGGTAGCAATTTTCCTTATTAGACCATGCCATTTTTACTATTTAGAACATGGTAGTTTTATTTTAGGTACCATGACAATTTTAATATTTAGACCATGGAAATTTCATTTTATGTACCATGGCAATGTAACTTTTTAGATAATGGCAATCTTATTAGTTAGACCATGGCAAAATTATTAATAAGAACATGTTGATTTTATTATTGGTAGCATGGCAATTTTTATTCTTTTGACCATGGTAGTTTTATTTAATTATACCATGGTAGTTTTATTATTTAGATCATGGCTATTTATTATTTATACCATGGAAATTTTATTAATCAGACCATGTTGATTTTCTGTAAGTAGCTTGACAATTTCATTATTTCGACCAGACATGGCAATTTGGTTTTTTCTTCATATCATAGACGCCTTCTGATGAAAATTTTTCTATGTATCCATTTTGAAATTTAAACAAAAAACTTGTTATGTTTTTATGGAGCAAATGTTTTAAAGCTGCTTCTTTCCATTATTGTTTAGACCATAGGAGTTTTATTTAATTAAACTATGGTATTTTTATTATTTAGCCATGTATATTTATTATTTACACCATTGCGATTTTATTAATAAGACCATGGTAAGTTTTTGTAACTAGCATGCCAATTTCATTATTTGGACCATGGAAAAAAGTACATGGACTTGGCGATTTTGTTAATTATATACCATGGTAGTTTTATTGTAGTTAGCATGGCAATTTTATTTGTTAGACGATGGTAATTTTATTTGTTAGGCCATGGTAGTTCTAATGTAGGTAGGATGGTATTATTTATTTATACCATGTCAATTTTGGAAATTTTAATTTGCCACGGCTACTTGTTTTTGTACAATATTCATTGTAAAACATGCAACTGAAACATTGTTTTGTGTGATGGAAATTAAATATCTGTTGACATGGTACTTTGAAAATGATTTTCGCCATATTGGAACTTTTATAGATGTTTTGTGTTGATTTTTGAATAGTTATTTTTGTACAACCACTTCTTTTGTACAAACATTTTGGGTGATAACTAGAATGTAGCAACTCTCTGGTAATACATTTTTTTATTCTAAAATACTCATCGTCTAATGACTATATGCTCTAGTTGTCGTGGATACTCGTAAACATTTTATTGGGTTCCAACGTGCTTTGAATGGGAATTGCCTTTTTATTCTACATTGTACATTCATGAATGTTCTAGTTTGATGGAAATTTTATTCTGCATATTCTGGCAAGTTGTTTATATGCATATTTTTGTTTCTTTGTTGAAAATCATGGACATGTGGCAGTTTCACGTGCAGTTGATCAGATATGTTAGATTACGAGTGAGGGCACATCAGTTGTTAAAAAAACAATCAACACCCGAAAATCCTAGCCCTCGCTCCCTGCCGGTGGCCACCCCGGCCCCGACGTCCACCATCCCAGCCACCCCTCGCCGGAGTTTCCTCCTGTGTGGTCATCTAGTGCGTGCCCATGGCGCTTGCCGATCTGAATTTCGACAGAGGGCAGGACTTGGCGTCTGAGATTTGGAGAAAGTGGGGCATTCCTATTAACTTCGAGGAAGGTAAGGATATGGAAGAATTTCTCCTAGTGGCAAAGTTCACTAGATCTAAGATCAAATTATCTGAAGAATCAGTTTGAACTATTCTTCTCTCTTGCTTTGGAGGCTGTGCATCTTTAATTTGTTCAAAGTCCAGCGCTTGCAAAACTAGTCTTTCAAGTTCTCTGTCTCATCCAAGGAAGTTGGTTTCTCTATCATAAAGGAAGGTAATATCAATCTACCTCTACACAATATGAATTTCCTTCTTTGGGGTAATGGCGGGCCAAATTCCTCCTAGGAATTAGATCAGTATCTCATAGAGAAGGAGGATGCATGGACTCATATCTTTCGACGTCATCCTAACAAATCATATCTTCAAGCCCTTAGATCCCCAGTAGTTTTTCAACATCGAAGCGATCCAGATCCTCGATCATACCAGACATTCAATGATAATTCCATGGCTCCATCTTCGGGCGCTGATAGACGAACATGCGTTAATGCAATCAATGTGGCAGTTTCTGGCAATAGGGTGGGATCTTTGCATGTTCAATATGGCCCACAGGGCCCTTTCTGTGTGCGCTGCCTGCTAATGGGCCACTTCAGGCCGGAGTGCAAAAATAGGATCAAGTGCAGGCTATGCAAACGATGGGGCCATATTGAGCAGGATTGCTTCTCCAGGGCCCAGCCAAGCCCAGCTCCCAGGTCCACCCGACGGTCGAAATTCTGAGGCATGTCCCCTCTGTTCCTGCGATTGTGACTACTCATGTCGTATCTGTGTCGACCAATCGGGCAAATTAGGTTAATGCTCCTCTGCAATCACTCCGGGTTGGTAGCCATTTTCTTGCCTCTTCCCAAAGCTCCATTACCCGGTGGCTTCAGGAGGCGATTAACCCATCCACCTCTCCCCCTTCCATCGTCGCAGCTCCAACCTCTCGCCTTGCATCAATGGCGACCTTCCCCTTTGATCCTGCCCCTTTTCTTCCACCTAATCACCACATCATTGAGGACGAAGGCAGGCCGGCCAAAGTTAAGGTCATCAATGGCGTGGCGCCGGCAACGCAAGAGGAATGGGTGATTGCTTCTATTGTTCCGATGCCTAATCTCCCTGTGGCTTTCAGCACTGTCAGATAGGTACTCTCCGATTTCCTCAATAAAAAGCAGCTAGGTTTTTCTGAGATTGAGCCCTGTCCATTTGGGCAAGCGTACATCAAGATGAATAGTGTCTTTGACAGAGATGAGTTGGTCTCCTCTAGTCCGCATTTGTTTACTGATGCCCATGTCATCTTTCAAAATCACAATAAGGGTATGAATCGGAGAATATTGACCCCGGGTCTATTTTCCATCATATATTTTCAGATCTATAAAATCAAAAACCCAAAAATACCTTGTTGCAATTTATTTATATTTACTTTATTTTGCCTTTTACTTATATTTTATATCTATCTCTATTAGATCTCACTCTTGCAAGTGACCGTGAAGGGATTGACAACCCTTTTCGCGTATTATGCAAGTGTTTATTAGTTTGTACAGGTGCATAGTGGGGACTTGCTTGTGCCTCCTATTGGATTGATACCTTGGTTCTTAACTGAGGGAAATACTTATCTCTACTTTGCTACATCACCCTTTCCTCTTCAATGGAAAAATCCACGCAAGCTCAATAAGTAGCATTTGGCTTCGAAGGGTTCGTAGAGCTCACGCGGTTGTGGCGTTCTGCAGAGGTCTTCGCGGATCCTCCGAAGAGTGCGTCGGACGCCGTCCATCATGTTGACCGATTGGAGGGTTATGAGGCGAAGAGGGCCTTCTGGCAGCAGTTCTAGGAGGCGCTGCAACCGTAGCTGCTGAATCATCGGACGAAGCAGCTAGCGAAGCTCTTCCGCATGGAAAGGCCAGAACTCCAGGACATCTGCACAAATTGTGGCCCGCAGAAGCACTGACGACCAGCTTCTTTGGCCTCCTAGCTCGGTTGCAAGTGGCCATCCCGCAGGTGGATTGCTGGAAGCGATCTACGTGCGTAGAGGGAGCATGGCGGGCGTACGCCTGTGTGAAGACTCGATCTTTGCTGCAGGGCCCCCGAAGGGAAGGTGCATACCATGGAGCAATTCTTCACCGAAGTGGAAGAGGGTGCCTGGGTTATCGAGGCCACATTTCCAAAAGACACTTTATATTTTTAGATAGCAGGTTGGAATGTTGAAGTATGTGGGATGTATAATAACTATATTTTGTTTTAATGAGTATGGCTTTAAATTCCCTCCTATGGTTGTGTTCTTCGTTATTTAATATTCGTACTGTTTGACTGTTTTGAACTGAAACTGGCCAGTCATCAGCTTCTACCCCAATGTAGAATATACAGAGGGTGTTCCTTGAGGCAGTTTCAAACCTTAGCCGACGTCTCGGTACCCAGAGGCGGTCTGTGCTCATAGGAACAAGGCAATCAGACTATAACGACTTTATAACTTTCATTTATTCATAGGAGTTTGATGGTGGGGACTGATGACAAGCCCCCGGTGTGTGAAGTGGTCGGCTTAAGGACCTTAAAGGGTACGTTTTCTTTATTTTATAAGGTCAAGCTTTACATGCCAAGCTGTAACGAGAGGAACTAAAAAGATAAAATGTAATAAAGGAGCAAATAAAAAACAGGGAGGATCTTGCCATTGGGTTTGTGAGCCCAAGCTGCTTCTTGGTGCACGTCTGCATCTCCATGTTGTTGACCAGCTCGTCTTCATTGACGGCAAAGATTAACACGGGTTGTATGCAAGCTCGGTCATGCACATGCTTGATGTGTTCGCTGGCCGAGTCCTTTTGAAGAGGTCTGCAGATGTACGCTACGTGGTTGAAGCCACGTGAATATACTTTTGTTGGCAAGCTCTTTGACATAACCTTGCCGATGTGAAAGCTCAAGGCTCGGTCGCTTCTCGCTCTAGCCTATCCGATGTTTCCATTTTTTTGGCTCCTCGGCAGCCCAGGGAATCTTTAGTGCAAAATAGTGCACCCTGGGGACATAGTGCCCCTTCCAAGGGTAGCGCGCAAGGAGCCCGTACCCCTATTTAGGGTGTGAGGGTGCATGTTTGAGGTCGACTGGCGTAACCCGCGTGCACTTTGATGAGCTAGTTGTGCATTTACCATAACGGGCTGCCTTTTTAGATGTCTCCACCTTGGTTGCGAAGGCCGTGGTCTGCTCCTCCGTCTAGGTAGAGCACTCTCTGTTACCATTAACTGTGATAACACCATTAGGTCTTGGCATTTTAAGCTTGAGGTAAGCATAATGCGGGACTGCATTGAAGCGAGAAAATGTGGTGCGCCCTAGGAGTACGTGGTATCCGCTTCGGAAAGGGACGATGTCGAAGATTAACTCCTATTCCTGAAGTTCTCGAGTGACCTGAAGACTACCTTCAGTTTCACAGTTCCGATACATGGGTCCTCAATGCCTGGTATGACACCTTTAAATATGGTGCTACTTGGCTTGATCCGAGATGTGTTGATGCCCATCTTCCTAACTGTGTCCTCGTAGATTAAGTAGAGACTGCTTCCTCCGTCCATGAGGACGTGTGTCAGACGCAAACCATCGAAGATTGGGTGCAAGACGTGTGCTGCCAATCTGCCATGCATGATGCTGGCTGGATGGTCATGTTTGTCGAATGTGATCGGGTAAGCCGACCATGGATTGTACTTTGGGGCCATAGGCTCTAACGCATAGATGTCCCGGAGTACAGGCTTCCTCTCTCATTTCGGGATGTGGGTAACATAAACCATGTTTACTTCTGTCACCACATTAGGAAACTTCTTTTGGCCTCCTGAAAGTGCAACTAATTCCCAGGTGGTTTTGATAATTCATAACAACATATAGCTCATTGAACTAATACTCTTTCAAGATCAATGTTTCAGAAAGTTTAATGATTGGTATGGCATGGACTAGAGATGTGGACCCCTGAAAATGCTAAGGACACATATTGGCAAAAGCTCAAGACTCTACATTTTCATTTTAATGATCTAAGATCACATTGAGTCCATAGGAAAAGCCAATACTATTAAAAGTTGATGAGATGTTGCTTAATGGCTTGCTTGCTCAAAATGCTTAGTGATATGCTCCAAAATCCCTCAACCACTTTCTCATTTCCACATATGTCCTAAACCTAAAGTCAAACTCGGCCCCACCGATTTGATCTATCTGGCGCCACCGAGTTCACTTGACATAGCCATATCCACAAACCCTAATTAGTTTGATCTCATCGATAGGGATCTCGATCTCACCGAGATGGGAATGCAAACTCTCGGTTTCCCTTCGTAATGTTCCGGTTTAATCGAAGTGAGAGATCAGTCCCACCGAGTTGGCATTGCAAACTCTGTGTTTCCTTTTTGTAATGTTTTGGTCTAACCGAGATGAGCGATCGGACCCACCGAGTTTTCCTGACCAAGTCTCTATTTGCTTATTACTTAAATCGGTCTCACCGAGTTCATGTGATCGGTCTCACCGAGATGAGGTTTTGCCCTAACCCTAGCGCATCGGTCTCACCGATTTGATGTTGTCAGTCCCACTGAAATGCCTAACATTCATATTTTGAACCAAGTCGGTCTAACCGAGTTTAACCATTCGGTCCCACCGAGTTTGGGAATTTGTGTGTAACAGTTAGATTTTGTGTGGAGGCTATATATACCCCTCCACCCTCTTCTCCATCTGAGAGGGAGCCATCAGAACATGCCTACACTTCCACTACTCATTTTCTGAGAGAGAACCACTTACTCATGTGTTCAGACCAAGACATTCCAATGCAACCACAAGAATCTTGATATCTAGCCTTCCCCAAGTTGCTTTCCACTCAAATCATCTTTCCACCATAGCCAAATCTATGAGAGAGAGTTGAGTGTTGGCGAGACTGTCATTTGAAGCACAAGAGCAAGGATTTCACCATCAACATACCATCTATTACCTTTTGGAGAGTGGTGTCTCCTAGATTGGTTAGGTGTCACTTGTGAGCCTCCGTCAAGATTGTGGAGTTGAACCAAGGAGTTTGTAACGGCAAGGAGATCGCCTACTTCATGAAGATATACCCAAGTGAGGCAAGTCCATTGTGAGCGATGCCCATGGTGGAATATACAAGGTTGCTTCTTCGTGGAACCTTCGTGGGTGGAGCCCTCCATGGACTCGCGCAGCCGTTACCCTTCGTAGGTTGAAGTCTCCATCAACGTGGATGTACGATAGCACTACCTATCAGAACCACGCCAAAAATCTCTGTGTCTACATTGCGTTCTCTCCCTCCAAACTCCTGCCCTTTACCTTCGTATGCAATGATTTACATTCCGCTGCTATACTCTTAGAATTGCATGTGTAGGTTGTTTGCTTGACTAATGCTAAGTTGCTAAAATCTGCTAAGACTAAAAGTTGGGAAAAGGCTAGTTTTTTATTTGGTCAAGTAGTCTAGTCACCCCCCTCTAGACATACTTTTCATCCTACAAGTGTTATCAGAGCTTTGGTCTCCATTTACCTTGATTTCCATTGCTTTGGTGATCATAGCCTTGGTTTCACAACCTAGGAGAGTATGGCGTCTAGTGAGGGAAATTACCATCGTAGAGGTCCGTACTTTGATGGGACTAATTTTGCTAGTTGGAAGCATAAGATGAAATGCATATTCTTGGACATAACCCCGCCGTTTGGGCTATTATGTGCATTGGTTTGCAAGGTGAATTCTTCAATGGGAGAGAACCAAATCGTGAAGCAACCGTGGAAGAATTGAAGATGCTGCAATACAACGCTCAAGCTTGTGATATCCTCTTCAATGGATTGTGCCCCGAAGAATTCAACAAAATCAGTCGTCTTGAGAATGCAAGGGAAATTTGGGATACTTTGATTGATATGCACGAAGGTATCGAGTCCGTCAAGGAATCCAAGTTGGATGTGCTTCAAAGTCAACTTGACAAGTTCAAAATGAAGGATGGTGAAGGTGTCACTGAAATGTACTCTGGGCTTGCTCTCATCACAAATGATATTGCCGGCTTAGGAAGTGAAGAGATGACTGACAGATTCATCATCAAGAAGATCCTAAGAGCATTGGATGGAAAATATGATACCGTGTGCACATTGATCCAAATGATGCCCAACTACAAAGATCTCAAGCCAACAGAAGTCATTGGAAGAATTGTTGCTCATGAGATGTCACTCAAGGATAAAGAAGAGCTTCACAACAAGTCTAGTGGTGCATTTAAAGCCTCATGTGATGCTCCTGCAACATCAAGTGAAAAACAAGTCTTCAATGAGGAATTGAGCTTAATGGTGAAGAACTTCAACAAATTCTACAAGAGTAGAAGCAAAGAGAGAACCTCCAAGTCAAGATCCTACCATGACAAAAGATCTTCTAGTCGTTAGCGAAATTGCTACAATTGTGGAAGAATCGGACACTACTCCAATGAGTGTATGACTCCCTACAAAATAAGAGAAGACTCACCTAAAAATAAGAAGTAGAAGAGAAGAATCACCTCCAAGAGAGAGAAGGAGTAGAGATGATTATTATGAACAAAGAACCTCTCGTAGAAGCAAGGATTCGGAAAGGAAGGAAAAGTCATCAAAGAGCTACACAAAACGAAGACATCAAGCTCATGTTGGTGAATGGGTATCTGGTTCTGACTCCGACCACCACTCCGAGAGAAGTTATCACTCCGACTCCGAATATACTCAAGATGAAGGTGTTGCCGGTCTTGCACTTGTGTCAACCAACTCCTACGACATATTTGACTCACCAAATGAAGGAATTGGAAGAGGCTTCATGGCTAAAGGCCCCAAGGTATCACACCCCGAGTATTTTGATTTGAATAGTGACGAAGTTGACTTGCTAGGTGATGATGATTTACTAGTTGACCATGCTAGTGATGAAAACTTTGATGAAATTGATGTTAATCATGCTAATCAAGATGAAATGAATGAAAATGATAAGAAGGAGATTGAATGTCTAAATAAAGAACTAAACACTCTTAAGTTAGCTCATGAAACTCATGAGAAGCTACACTTCGAGAAGCTCAACCTAGAGCAAGAACATGGGTTCTTAAAAGCCATCAATGATGATCTTCAGAAGAAAAGTTCTTCTTATATTGCTAAGCATTTACTCTTGTCTACTTACATGCCACAAGTAAAATATAGCAACAAGAGTAAGAAAGATTCTTCTTCTAGTAGTAACAATAATCATGCTAAATCCAATATTATTGCTTCTAGTAGTTCTCTTGATTCCACTAATGATTCTCTTAGACAAGTTACACTTGAGAAAGAAAATAGCTTACTGAAGGGAATTATACAAGAGCCTTGCCGGAAGTAAGCAATTTGAGGAAATTGTATGCAAGCCAGGAAGGCACCGGAAGAATCAAGGTGTTGGTTTTGAATGAAAGTTCAATGCCAATGGAGTTGAGTGGGAAGAATATCAATACCCCAAGACAAAGTTTGTTCCTCAACAAGAGAAGTATGATCCTACTTCCTTCAAGGGGACACAAGCTCAAGATGATCTTCCACCACAAGACCACAAGCTAAAAGGAAAGGACAAGCTTCAAGAGGAGATTGATGCATTTGAAGAAGCTCCAAAGGCCTTGGTCAAGTGGGTTCCCAAGTCCACCTCAAGTTCTACTTCATAAAGTACATCTACAACCCCAAGGATTCCCATCAAGATGATGTGGATCACGAAGAAGAAGAACTAGAGAGTTCTTGAGGGTGACTCCGCCAACACACTTCACTCATATTCATATTGGCAAGAACAAGTGAAATCAATTTCCACATCTTGCACTAATTCAAGGAGTCACAAACCCTCTTGTTAGTAAGTCAAGAGACAAGGTAACCTAATGCTTTCTTGGACATCATCTTGTGTGTACTTCACTCTATGTCATATTCTTGTTTGTTCCTTGTAGGACTAACCCATTTAGGTATTGTAAGTGCAACTCACTCCAATGGAATGCTCCAAATGATCTACATCAACATTGAGCATCCACATCTTCAACATCTACATGAAGTCATCATCGACAAAACCCAAGGTTAGTTCATCCCTCTAAAAGGGGATATCACATCTAGGGGGAGCTTTACTCTAATAATTGAGCTAAAGCAACTCTAATGATGTGAACACAACAATGCTTTATGTAAAAGTGGTAACCCCACTTGTGCTTTGCTACCTCTTGAGCACTGCGTTGGTTTTCCCTTGAAGAGGAAAGGGTGATGCAGCAAAGTAGCGTAAGTATTTCTCTTAGTTTTTGAGAACCAAGGTATCAATCCAGTAGGAGGCTCCTCAAAAGTCCCACACACCTACACAAACAAACAAGAACCTCACAACCAACGCGATAAGGGGGTTGTCAATCCCTTCACGGTAACTTGCAAAAGTGAGATCTGATAGAGATCATAAGATAAGATAAATATTTTTGGTATTTTTATGATATAGATTGAAAAGTAAAAGATGTAAATAAAAGTAGATGGGAAACTTATATGATAAAAGATAGACCCGGGGGCCATAGGTTTCACTAGTGGCTTCTCTCAAGATAGCATAAGTACTACGGTGGGTGAACAAATTACTATTGAGCAATTGATAGAAAAGCGCATAGTTATGAGATTATCTAGGCATGATCATGTATATAGGCATCACGTTCGTGACAAGTAGACCGACTCCTTCCTGCATCTACTACTATTACTCCGCACATCGGCCGACTCCTTCCTGCATCTAGAGTATTAAGTTCATGAAGAACAGAGAAACGCTTTAAGAAAGATGACATGATGTAGAGGGATAAACTCAAGCAATATGATATAAACCCCATCTTTTTATCCTCGATGGCAACAATACAATACGTGCCTTGCTGCCCCTGCTGTCACTGGGAAAGGACACCGTAAGATTGAACCCAAAGATAAGCACTTCTCCTATTGCAAGAAAGATCAATCTAGTAGGCCAAACAAAACAGATAATTCGAAGAGACTTGCAAAGATAACCAATCACACATAAAAGAATTCAGAGAAGATTCAATTATTTCTCATAGATAAACTTGATCATAAACCCACAATTCATTGGATCTCGACAAACACACCGCAAAAAGAGTTACATCGAATAGATCTCCAAGAAGATCGAGGAGAACTTTGTATTGAGATTCAAAGAGAGAGAAGAAGCCATCTAGCTAATAACTATGGACCTGAAGGTATGTGGTAAACTACTCACAACTCATCGGAGAGGCCTTGGAGATGATGTAGAGGCCCTCCATGGTCGATTCCCCCTCTGGCGGAGCACCGACGAAGGCTCCAAGATGGGATCTTGCGGATACAGAAGGTTGCGGCGGTGGAAATAGTTTTTTGTGGTGCTCCTGGATGTTTTCAGGGTATGGGAGTATATATAGGCGAAGGAGGTAGGTCGGTTGACGCTCGAGGGGCCCACGAGGGTGGGGGCACGCCCACCCCCTTAGGGCGCGCCGGGCACCCTTGTGGCCGCCTCGTTCACTGCTTGACGTCCACTCTGAGTCTCCTGGATTGTGTTTGTTCCAAAAAGATCGCTCTCGAAGGTTTCATTCCGTCTGGACTCCGTTTGATATTCCATTTCTTCGAAACACTGAACTAGGCAAAAAACAGCAATTCGGGCTGGGCCTTCGGTTAGTAGGTTAGTCCCAAAAATGATATAAAAGTGTAAAGTAAAGCCCATAAACATCCAAAATGGGTAATATAATAGCATGGAACAATCAAAATTTACAGATACGTTGGAGACGTATCAAGCATCCCCAAGCTTAATTCTTGCTCGTCCTCGAGTAGGTAAATGATAAAAACAGAATTTTTGATGTGGAATGCTACCTAGCATATTTCTCAATGTAATTTTCTTTATTATGGCATGAATGTTCAGATCCAAATGATTCAAAATAAAAGTTCATATTGACATAAGAAATAGTAATACTTCAAGCATACGAACTAAGCAATCATGTCTTCTCAAAATAACATGGCATTAGAAGGTTCATCCCTACAAAATCATATAGTTAGGCTATGTTTCATTTTCATCACACAAAAATACTCCCATCAAGAACAACCCCGGTTTCAGCCAAGCAATTGGTTCATACTTTTTAATGCGCTTCATCGTTTTTCAACTCTCACGCAATACATGAGCGTGAGCCATGAATATAGCACTATGGGTGGAATAGAATATGATGATGGAGGTTGTGTGGAGAAGACAAAAAAGGAGAAAGTCTCACATTGACGAGCCTAATCAACGGGCTATGGAGATGCCCATCAATTGATGTCAACATGAGGAGTAGGGATTGCCATGCAACAGATGCACTAGAGCTATAAATGTATGAAAGCCCAACAAAAGAAACTAAGTGGGTGTGCATCCAACTTGCTTGCTCACAAAGACCTAGGGCATTTTGAGGAAGCCCATTGTAGGAATATACAAGCCAAGTTCTATAATGAAAAATTCCCACTAGTATATGAAAGTGACAACATAAGAGACTTTCTATATGAAGAACATGGTGCTACTTTGAAGCACAAGTGTGGAAAAGGATAGTAACATTGCCCCCCTTTTTTATTTTCTTTTTTGGGCCTTTCTATTTTTTATTTTGGCCTTTCTCTTTTTTTTTCTTTGTCCCTTTTTTTGGCCTTTCCCTTTTTTTTTATTTGGGAACAATGCTCTAATAATGATGATCATCACACTTCTATTTATTTACAACTCATGAGTTGCAACTCAAAACTAGAACAAGATATGAGTCTATATGAATGCCTCCAGCAGTGTACCGGGATGGGCAATGAATCAAGAGTGACATGTATGAAAATTTATGCATGGTGGCTTTGCCACAAATACAATGTCAACTACATGATCATGCAAGGCAATATGACAATGATGATGCGTGTCATGATAAACGGAGCGGTGGAAAGTTGCATGGCAATATATCTTGGAATGGCTATGGAAATGCCATAATAGGTAGGTATGGTGGCTGTTTTGAGGAAGATATAAGGAGATTTATGTGTGATAGAGGGTATCGTATCACGGGGTTTGGATGCACCGGCCAAGTTTGCACCAACTCTCAAGGTGAGAAAGGGCAATGCACGGTACCGAAGAGGCTAGCAATGATGGAAAGGTAAAAGTGCGTATAATCCATGGACTCACATTAGTCATAAAGAACTCATATACTTATTGCAAATTTTTATTAGCCCTCGAAGCAAAGTACTACTACGCATGCTCCTAGGGGGGAGGTTGGTAGGATTTAACCATCGTGCGCCCCGACCTTCACACAAGGGAAGGCAATCAAAAGAGCACCCCATGCAATAAATTTGTTACACAACTTTTACCATACGTGCATGCTACGGGACTTGCCAACTTCAACACAAGTATTCTTTAAATTCACAATTACCCAAATAGCATGACTCTAATATCACCACCTCTATATCTCAAAACAATTATCAAGCATCAAATTAATCATAGCATCCAATTCACTTCCTATGATAGTTTTTATTATACCCAACTTGGATGCCCATCATTCTAGGACCAATTTTATAACCATATAAAATACAATGATGTTCTAAAAGACTCTCAAAATAATATAAGTGAAGCATGATAGATCAACAATTTCTACAAAATTAAACCACCGTCGTGCTCTAAAAGATATAAGTGAAGCACTAGAGCAAAATTATCTAGCTCAAAAGATATAAGTGAAGCACATAGAGTATTCTAATAAATTCCAAATCATGTGGGTTTCTCCCAAAAGGTGTGTACAGCAAGGATGATTGTGTAAATCTAAAAAGCAAAGACTAATATCATACAAGACGCTCCAAGCAAAACACATATCATGTGGCGAATAAAAATATAGCTCCAAGTAAAGTTACCGATAAACGAAGACGAAAGAGGGGATGCTTCCGGGGCATCCCCAAGCTTAGGCGTTTGGTTGTCCTTGGATATCTTGGGGTGCCTTGGGCATCCCCAAGCTCAGGCTCTTGCCACTCCTTATTCCATAGTCCATCAAATCTTTACCCAAAACTTGAAAACTTCACAACACAAAACTCAACAGGAAATCTCATAAGCTCCGTTAGTGCAAGAAAGAAAAACCACAACATAAGCTATTGCAATGAACTCATTCTTTATTTATATTGGTGTTAAACCTACTGTATTCCAACTTCTCTAAGGTTCATACCCCCCCCCCCATACTAGCCATGGATGCATCAAAATAAGCAAACAACACACGAAAAACAGAATCTATCAAAAACAGAACAGTCTGTAGAAATCTATAACTTTCGAATACTTATGGAACTCTAAAACTCCTACAAAAATAGGAAGTCGTGGGAACTTTTTCTATTGATCTAGAGCAAAAAGAATCAACGCAAAATCACGTTTCTGTGATTTATTAAAATTATTTTCGTGCACGCAAACATTTCTGTTTTTCAGCAGAATCAAATTAACTATCATCGTAGGTTATCCTATAGGTTCTACTTGGCACAAACACTAATTAAAACATAAAACCACATCTAAACAGAAGCTAGATGAAATATTTATTACTAAATAGAAGCAAAAAAGCAAGGAACAAAAATAAAATTGGGTTGCCTCCAAACAAGCGCTATCATTTAACGCCCCTATCTAGGCATTAGTAATAATGTACGCGCAATGCACATTTATATTAGGTAGGATATTAGTTGCATGTCATATTAGGTAAGATATATCTGTTGCACGTTGGTATTTGGTAAGATATCCATTACTTTTTCACGGAAATGGTAGGATATTAATTATATGGCAGATTTCAAGGGATAGCGTTGAGTCAAAGCGTATTTATGACCAATGGCAGTGGTGGGTAATTAGAGAGTTAAACGTGTTTGGTGATCAACATTAGAGCAATTTGAACCGCTGGATAACGTGATTTAACAGTCGAGATGGTTTGGATCTGCCTATTTGGGTCTTTTTATATTGGTATAGATAAAAGCGAGAATAGATCTAGGTAGTGCCATCTTTGGCATTCAATTCATAAGTGGCATGCATAATGGATTCATAAGGTAATTTAACTTTCATTCTAGGGAAGTGTTCCATGTCTTTCCTTAATGGAAATTGGAATCTAATATTCCCTTCCTTCATATCAATAATTGCACCAATCATTCTAAGGAAAGGTCTACCAAGAATAATAGGACATGAAAGATTGCAATCTATATCAAGAACGATAAAATCTACGGGCACATAATTCCTATTTGCAAAAATAAGAACATCCTTGATCCTTCCCATAGGTTTCTTAATGGTGGAATCCGCAAGGTGCAAGTTTAAAGAGAAATCATCAAAATCATGGAAACCTAGCACATCCCATAAAGTTTTCGGAATCGTGGAAACACTAGCACTCAAATCACACAAAGCATAGCATTCATGATCTTTAATTTTAATATTAATTGTAGGTTACCACTCATCATAAAGTTTTCTAGGTATAGAAACTTCCAAATTAAGTTTTTCTTCATAATATTGCATCAAGGCATCAACAATATGTTTGGTAAAAGCTTTATTTTGACTACAAGCATGAGGAGAATTCAACACGGATTGCAACAAGGAAATACAATCTATTAAAGAACAAGTATCATAATTAAATTCCTTGAAATCCATAATAGTGGGTTCAATACTATGTAAAGTTTTGACCTCTCCAATCCCACTTTTACCAAATTTAGCACCAAGATCTAAAAACTCTGAATCATTGGGACGCCTTTTAACTAAAGTTGACTCATCTCCAGTCCCATCATTATCAAGATTCATATTGCAAAACAAAGATTTAATAGGGGACACATCAATAACTTTTAGATCTTCATCATTATTTTCCCCTAACCCTTCTGGTTTGGCAGCCATCTTATTGACTAAGGTGGCTTGCTTATCAGAAATTTGGGCTATAGATTTTTCAAGACGAGCAATCTGGGAATTCAAGCCATAAAACTCTTTAGACATATCATCAAACTCTTTATTCATGTATTCCATGAAGCTTTTTTGTTCTTTAAGTTCTTTTGGAAAGAAACTGTTGTGCTCAAATTGTAAAGTCCTAAAGCTCCTAATATTTAATTCCATTTCATCCAACCTTTTAAGGTGGAGATTAACGTTCTTAGGCAAAGCCATAAGGGAAAACAGGCAAACAAGAAGCAAGCGAAAAAAGAGAGGCGAATGGAAAAGAGAGGCCAAATAAAATGGCAAGGGTGAAATGGGGGAGAGGGAAGCGAGAGGCAAATGGCAAATAGTGTGAGATGAGTTTGTGATGGGTACTTGATATGTCTTGACTTGAGCGAAGACCTCCCCGGCAACGGCGCCAGAGATCCTTCTTGCTATCTCTTGGGCACTGCATTGGTTTTCCCTTGAAGAGGAAAGGGTGATGCAGCAAAGTAGCGTAAGTATTTTCCTCAGTTTTTGAGAACCAAGGTATCAATCCACTAGGAGGCTCCTCAAAAGTCCCGCGCACCTACACAAACAAACAAGAACCTCGCAACCAACGCGATAAAGGGGTTGTCAATCCCTTCACGGTAACTTGCGAACGTGAGATTTGATAGAGATAATAAGATAAGATAAATATTTTTGGTATTTTTATCATATAGATTGAAAAGTAAAAGATGTAAATAAAAGTAGATGGGAAACTTATATGATAAAAGATAGACCTGGGGGCCATAGGTTTCACTAGTGGCTTCTCTCAAGATAGCATAAGTACTACGATGGGTGAACAAATTACTGTCGAGCAATTGATAGAAATACGCATGGTTATGAGATTATCTAGGCATGATCATGTATATAGGCATCACGTTCGTGACAAGTAGACCGACTCCTGCCTGCATCTACTACTATTACTCCACACATTGACCGACTCCTGCCTGCATCTAGAGTATTAAGTTCATGAAGAACAGAGTAACACTTTAAAAAGATGACATGATGTAGAGGGATAAACTCAAGCAATATGATATAAACCCCATCTTTTTATCCTCGATGGCAACAATACAATACGTGCCTTGCTACCCATGCTGTCACTAGGAAAGGACACCGCAAGATTGAACCCAAAGATAAGCACTTCTCCTATTGCAAGAAAGATCAATCTAGTAGGCCAAACCAAACTGATAATTCGAAGAGACTTGCAAAGATAACCAATCACACATAAAAGAATTCAGAGAAGATTCAGTTATTTCTCATAGATAAACTTGATCATAAACCCACAATTCATCGGATCTCGACAAACACACCGCAAAAAGAGTTACATCGAATAGATCTCCAAGGAGATCGAGGAGAACTTTGTATTGAGATTCAAAGAGAGAGAAGAAGCCATCTAGCTAATAACTATGGACATGAAGGTCTGTGGTAAACTACTCACAACTCATAGGAGAGGACTTGGAGATGATGTAGAGGCCCTCCGTGGTCGATTCCCCCTCCGGCGGAGTGCCGACGAAGGCTCCAAGATGGGATCTCGTGGATACAGAAGGTTGCGGCGGTGGAAATAGTTTTTCATGGTGCTCCTGGATGTTTTCAGGGTACGAGAGTATATATCGGCGAAGGAGGTAGGTCGGTTGACGCTCGAGGGGCCCACGAGGGTGGGAGGCACCCCACCCCCTTAGGGCGCGTCAGGCACCCTCGTGGCTGCCTCGTTCGCTGCTTGACGTCCACTCCAAGTCTCCTGGATTGCGTTTGTTCCAAAAAGATCGCTCCCGAAGGTTTCATTCCGTTTGGACTCCGTTTGATATTCCTTTTCTTCGAAACACTGAAATAGGCAAAAAAAACAACAATTCGGGCTTGGCCTCCGGTTAGTAGTTTAGTCCCAAAAATGATATAAAAGTGTAAAGTAAAGCCCATAAACATCCAAAACGGGGAATATAATAGCATGGAACAATCAAAAAATTATAGATACGTTGGAGACATATCATGCTTAAACGATGAGTATGGCCTATGATCAAATGTTCTCATTTGACTCCTAAGTCAACATACTCATATATAGATGACCTAGTCATCGCCAATTGTTTGATAGATGCTAGAGTGTTTGTGCATGCTTTGCGACATATTTAATTTGTTATCTTATTGTCTGAATATGTTGGTTGCATAATTTTCTTCACTCGAGGACATTCATTTGTTGTTTTGATTGTTTAGTCTTTTCTTTTGACAATTGGATGGACAAGAATGCCTAAGTACTCTCTCTAGCTATCTGTTCTTTTCTCATCTCAAACTCTATTCATGCCACATCAAAAGGTTGATCAAGTCAGATTCGAACCCTTTGGGTGAGGAGCACTCGGAGTCACCGATTCGTCGTAGACTTAAACTTCCAAAACCTCTTGATACCTCTTGGTCTGGCTGATTCATTCCTTTCGGTCACACCAAGTTCATTAAGTTGATCTAGGTTTCAATCTCGGTGCAACTGATTTGAACACTTCAGTCTCACTGAGTTGCAGTAACCACTTGCGGTTCTGCATCTCGATGCCACCGAGTTGTTCCACTCGGTCACACCGACAGGGTCTGGTTGAATTTTTGGAAATTCCTCCAAAACTCTTCGCCTGCGCTGTCCAGCTCTGCCGACTCAAAGTCTTCGGATCATTGCCTCCGTCGCCAGCGGCCTCCTACCGCTGGTCTCCGCTGCCATTAACAGATTTTCCTCCGTCGTTGGCGTTGTAGCAATCTCATCGCCAAGTTAGGGTATGAGTTTGATCCTTTGTGCTTTCTCACTCTGATTCTTAGCACGAAGACAGTGCCATGATTCTTGCCACGATTGAGGTTATTCTATCCAGCAAAAACTTCCATTAGATTAGTTTTTATTCGAAAATTTAGGGTTAGGTTTCTGTTGAATTCATCTCGGACCGACCGAGTTGTAGAAATCGGCCTCACTGATTTGGCCTAGGCCATTGCACTGTGATTTTCGGTCTGACCGAAACTCGCAAATCGGTGTGACCGAGTTTAGGACTCTGTGAAACCCTAGCAATATCGGTGTCACCGAACTGTGCCTCGGTCTGACTGAGTTCACTAGTTTTGACAATGGACATTGCTTCGGTGTCATCGTGTTCAGCAAATCGATAGCTCCAAAATGACTTCAGTAGAAAACTAAAACTAAGTTTTTGGCTCAATTGTTTTGCAAAATCTCTGCACTTTGTGATGGTCATCCACTCTATCTCGTTTATATCCATCCACAGGGTCAGCCTTCAGCTTGCAGCAATGTCTGACAATAGTGACAACCAGAATATGTCTGAGGAACAAGTTCAGATGAGTGAGGGCACTAGTCCCTCTGAGAGGAGTCATGATGATGGGAGCATAAGCACTCCCAGCAACCTGCCCAAAGCTGCAACTAGGCAGAGGAAGAAGAACAACAACCTGCCCAAAGCTGCAACTAGGCAGAGGAAGAAGAATACATTTGATTCTGAGGTTGAGGATTTTGTGATTGATGAGGAAGTCTCTTCCAAGAGGAAAGGTGACAAGAAGAAAACTGGCACTGCTGCTAATCTCAAGCCAGGGTTGAAGACAAAAGTTCCTACAAGAAGAGTTCCCATGTCCAAAGCCAGATCCTCAACCCAAGAAACCATGGTGTTCACTCTTGAACCCAAAGAGGCTGGTGAGGGCAAGAAGAGAAAGGAGAGGGTCAAGAAGATAATGGCCAGAGTCAATGGGATATCTTCTATGATCAGAGACCCAGAAGAGGAAGAAGAGCAAGATGCACCTCCTGCAAAATCTCAGAAGCTAATGGGGGATGCAATCAGATTAGGGGCTGCTCGTTCAAAGCCCAAATCTGCCCCCAAGGCTGCTGCTCAAGCCCCCCAAGATATCCACCAGAAACATTTCAAATGCTGAGAAGAATAAGGCCCCAATGCCTCAAGTGGAAGAAGAAGAAGAAGGGCAAGTACTTAGGAAGTTGAAGCCCAAGATTCCTGATCACGATGACACACATCCTGTTGCTGAGAACATGAAGGTCGGAAAGGATGCAGGTCTCAGGATATGGAGGAAGAATGACCCATATGCCATTAGAAGGAGAACGGTGGTTGACTACAGGTTCCACACAAAGGAACAACAAGACATCTATGAGACTGTGCTGCTTGACGAGAATCCTATAGTCAGTGACATGAGATGGGTCGACTGGGAGTACATTGACAACAATGAAGATTATTTCCCAGGAGTCCATGAGAGCTTCAGATGAACAGGAGTTGATGCATTTGTTGGACAGAAGTTGACAAAATGTAATGATGAGTTGATCATGCAGTTTTACTCCACAGCACACTTTTATCCTGATGGTAAAATTGTTTGGATGACAGAGGGTACCAGGTACCAATCTTCTGTGGCTGAGTGGGCAAAGTTGATGAATGACCCAGAAGAGCATGAGGATGATACGGATGTACATGCTAAGCCAAGGAAGGGACATGACACAATGGCTCACATGTACAAGGAAATACCAGATGCTGCCTTGGACACCCACAAGTTTGGGTCTATTTATTATCTGCTGTCAGGTCTGCCAACAATCAACACAATTCTCAGACACACTTTGCTGCCCAAGTTTGGAGATGACAAGATGATCAGTGGGCACTTAATAAATCTGTTGCATATGTTTGATGTGCCTGAAAAGTTCAATGTGATGACACTGATTGCTGAGACAATCAGGAGGACAGCAGCAGACCAGAAGAGATCATGTGGCTATGCTCCACAAATTCAGATGCTCATCAACTCCAAGATGGGCAAGAGCATGTATCTCTTGGACAAGGAACTTCTTCCCATGCTGCCAGAGTTTGAAGATAATGTGTTTGTCATGGATCCATCACATGCCACATCTGTGCTGGCTCACGAGAAGAAGGAAAAAGCTAGAGCTGAGAAGGCATCCAAGCCACCAAGTGCAGAAGAAGCTTCCCAGATATTCCTGAAATCCAAGCAAGATCAACTCGGCTATCTCATTCAAGCAACTTTGAGTATTGAGAAAGGGTTGGCAACCCTAACTCAGAACCAAGAGAGACTAGAGAGGATCATTGAGACTAAATTTAATGATCTAGACTTGAAGGTCACAGAGATTCAGACTGCAGTTGAGCAACTCTAGGATGAAGCTGAAGAGAGAAGAGGGAGAGCTACCAGTGAAGCTTTTCAGAGAGTGCCAAGGGCACAAAGGTCTGCAGTTGTGCCAGCCATTAAAACAAGGGCTACTACATCAGCTACAACAGCTACAGCCTCTATTGCTCATCTAGTTGCAACTCCACCAGCTCCTCAGACCTCTTCGGATGCATTCATCACAGGACTCCTCTCCACGCCACCTTCACACTCCGGAGCTCCGGGAGATCGTGCCTAGAGCCACATAGCACTTTGCATTTTCAAGCTTTTTGGTAACTTGTTGCCAAAGGGTGAGAAACTGTGTAGATCATAGGCTTCGAGAGAGAGTGTGTTTTCTTCTTTTTGCTCTCTTGCTACTCCATTTTATTTGCTTGTTTGGATGAAACAATGCTTTATGCTTATGTATGAGATACTTCTATGATCATATGCTTGATCATATCATACTTTAATGCTTGTTCTTAATGATGATATTCTATCTCTCATGTATGATCATTCATATCTTATTTTGGTGATGAGTGCATATTTCATATTTTATCATTTTGAGTGCTCCACCAAGATGTATGTCACATGGAAGAGTAACCCCTGATCCTAATTGATTGTGCATTTGCATTCAAAAGCAAATTTCAAATAATGCACAAATTTAGGGGGGGCTCTTGCTCATCACATAATTCTCAACCCGATGATGTACTTCATTTATATTATCATTTGTCTAAGCTTTGATCTATATGTTGTCATCAATTACCAAAAAGGGGGAGATTGAAAGTGCAACTAATCCCCGCGTGGTTTTGGTAATTCAGAACAACATACATGACAACATATAGCTCATTGAACTAATACTCTTTCAAGATGAATGTTTCAGAAAGTTCAATGATTAGTATGGCATGGACTAGAGATGTGGACCCCTCAAACTGCTAAGGACACATATTGGCAAAAGCTGAAGACTCTATATTTTCATTTTAGTGATCCAAGATCACACTGAGTCCATAGAAAAATCCAATACTATTAGAAGGGGATGAGGTGTTGCTTAATGGCTTGCTTGCTCAAAATGCTTAGTGATATGCTCCAAAATCCCTCAACCACTTTCTCATTTCCACATGTGTCCTAAACCTAAAGTCAAACTCGGTCCCACCGATTTGATCTATCCGGCACCACCGAGTTCACTTGACATAGCCATATCCACAAACCCTAATCAGTTCGGTCTCACCGATAGGGATCTCAGTCTCACCGAGATGGGAATGCAAACTCTTTGTTTCCCTTCGTAATGTTTCGGTCTAACCGAAGTGCGCGACCGGTCCCACCGAGTTAGCATTGCAAACTCTCTGTTTCCTTTTTGTAACATTTCGGTCTAACTGAGATGAGCGATTGGTCCCACCGAGTTTTCCTGACCAAGTCTCTGTTTTCTTATTACTGAAATCGGTCTCATCGAGTTCATGTGATCGGTCTCACCGCGATGAGGGTTTGCCCTAACCCTAGCGCATCGGTCTCACAGAGTTGATGTTGTCGGTCCCACCGAAATGCCTAACGTTCACATTTTGAACCAAGTCGGTCTGACCTAGTTTGACCACTCGGTCCCATCGAGTTTGGGAATTTGTGTGTAACAGATAGATTTTGTGTGGAGGCTATATATACGCCTCCACCCTCTTCTCCATTTGAGAGAGAGCCATCAGAACATGCCTACACTTCCACTACTCATTTTCTGAGAGAGAACCACCTACTCATGTGTTGAGACCAAGACATTCCAATCTAACCACAAGAATCTTGATCTCTAGCCCTCCCCAAGTTGCTTTCCACTCAAATCATCTTTCCACCATAGCCAAATCTGTGAGAGAGACTTGAGTCTTGGGGATACTATCATTTGAAGCACAAGAGCAAGGAGTTCATCAATACACCATCTATTACCATTTGGAGAGTGGTGTCTGCTAGATTGGTTAGGTGTCACTTGGGAGCCTCCGTCAAGATTATGGAGTTGAACCAAGGAGTTGGTAAGGGCAAGGAGATCGCGTACTTCATGAAGATCTACCCAAGTGAGGTAAGTGTTGGGGAACGTAGTAATTAAAATTTTTCCTACAATCACGCAAGATCTATCTAGGAGAAGCATAGCAACGAGACATGAGAGTGTGTCCACGTACCCTCGTAGACCAAAAGCGGAAGCATTTAGTAATGCAGTTGATGTAGTCGAATGTCTTCACAATCCAACCGATCCAAGTACCAAACGTACGGCACCTCTGTATTCAGCACACATTCAACATGATGACGTCCCTCGAGCTCTTGATCCAGTTGAGGACAAGGGAGAGTTATGTCAGCACAACGGCGTGGCGACGGTGTTGATGATGTTACCGGCGCAGGGCTTCGCCTAAGCACTATGACGATATGACCGAGGTGTTAAACTGTGGAGGGGGGCACCCCACATGGCTAAGAGAATAACTGTTATGCTTTGGGGTGCCATCCCGCCCCCGTATATAAAGGAGGGAGGAGGAGGTGGCCGGCCAAGGGGAGGAGCACCAAGGGGGGGAGTCCTACTAGGACTCGAAACCTAGTAGGATTCGACCCCCCTTCTTTTGCTATTTCGAGAGGGGGGAGGAGGGGAGGAGAGGGAGAGGGGAAGGAAAGAGGGGGCCCCGCCCCTCTCCCTAGTCCAATTCGGACTACTATGGGGAGGGGCGCGCGCCACCTTGTGGCCTTCTCTCTCTTACTCCCTTATGGCCCATCTAGGCCCATAACTTCCCCAAGGGGTTCCGGTCACCCCTCAGTTCCCCGAAAAATGCCCGATCTCTTCCAAAACCTTTCCGGTGTCCAAACTGTCACATCCTTAATTCTAGTCTGACCTACACTGGTTTCCATGTGGGCATCATGTTTAAATTCAAATGAAATTTGAATTGAGAAATTTTTAAAAGCCTCAGAAAACCTCTAAAAATATTCAACATTTAAATCTCATCAAATGAGTCCAAGAAAATGTTCCTGTTATTCTGTGAAAATATTGGCATGAGGTAAAATTCCAACCAATATTTTTGGAGTCACGGAAATAATTTATTTTGGGCCTTTGATTTAAATCAATAATATATTTGGGTTGGAATTATTTCTGCTATATAAGAAATAATGTTCAAATATTTTGTAAGTTTGCATGTTACCTTGGACTATCTCTCTGAGCTCAGTAAAAATTTATAGGAAGTTTTAAAATGGTTTAGTTTTCAAACTAAATCAAAACAAAATAACAGAAATAGGAAAGAAAAATAAAAGAGAGAGAGAGAGAAGGACTAACCTGGCGCCCACCAACCGGCCCAGCTCCTGTGCTGGCCCAGCACTGTGCGGCCCAACCCACTACGGCCTCCTCCCCTGTCGCCTTCCTCCTTTGCTAGGAGGACGCGCATGTGGCCGATGCACGCATGCACGTGCCACGGCCACCTCCTCCCTCCTAGCCTGCCTGGCTCCCCCTCGTCGCGCCTAGACGACGCCAGCGCGACGCTTGGACGCCCTGGACCCCTCCCTCTCTCCCCCGAACACTCTCCCCTCCTCTGTTCTCTCCATCGAGCGCCGCCGTCTCTACCGGTCGACGTTGCCACGGCCACCATGCTCCCATCGCCCCCAACGTGTCCCCGAGCTCCTCCATGATGTCGCCGTCCTCTCCACCGAGCCACGCGGTGCCGGAAGCCCTATGTCATCTCCAACATCGCCATTTTCCCCCTCGGTCGTCCGAGATCGCCAGCGCCCGTATGTCGTTGTCCGTCCTTCCCCGAGCCCGTTTTGACGCCTGCTGCAATCTCCGTGAGCCACTGAACCTTTCCCCCCTCTCTGTTCTCACTCTTGTGCGCCGTAGCCGCCGCACCTTGCTCACCCGCACGCGCCGCCGCCTTGACCACCGCCGACGTGCCTCCGGCCACCTAGAGATCCGACCGTTGTGCTCATCTCCCTTCCCGCGCCGCGTAGAGCATGTAGGTGCCCCTCACGAGCCTCCCCGTCCACTGTAGCACCGACCCCGAGCTCACCCGAGCTCCCGCGACCGCCAAGGTCGACGCCGGTGACGACTCCGGCCATCTCAGGCCCCACCACAGCCACCACTCAACGCAGACGAGTGCTCGCTTCATGTAGATGCCCTCCGCCGGCCATTTGGTCACTGGAGGAGGAATCCCGACGCCCTCCGCCATCTCTGGCATCGCCGGCGACGAGCCGTGGGTCAACTCCGGCGAGTTGACTGGGGTTTGACCCCAGTTTGACCCATCCTGGGTGTCTGACATGTGAGCCATGCCCCTGTTTAGTTTAGGTGCCAAATTAGTTAGCGCTAATTAACTTAGCTAATTAGTTGACCTACTGACATGTGGGCCCAAGCCCTAATTAGCCTAGGTTAGTAATTAACCTAACACCAACTAACTCTGTCAGTTAGTTGTGTCACTGACGTGTGGACCCCACACGTCAGGTTGGACCTGGACCGGCCCTGTTGACTAGCTGACATCACAGTGACGCAGTGCTGACGCAATAAGTCATTTTCTAGATTAAACTTAATTCAGGAAATTCCAAAAAATTCCCAAAAATTCTAAAATTCATAGAAATTCAACCATAACTCCAAATGAAACAAATTATATATGAAAAATGATCAGAAAAATTCAATCCGTCCATCTGTACCATTTTCATACATGTTAGAACAACTTATAGCTACTGTTTTGGACAAATCATATAAATGGCATTTGAATATCCACATATGGAGTTTGAATTTGAATCTTGGATTCAGACCAACTCCATTTAATCTGTTGCTAGTTGCATTAGCTCAAATCACAGCATATTGACATGTCATGATCATGCATCATATCGTGCATTGCATTGATTGTGTTCTTCCTCCCTCTCAATAGACGTAGTTTTGGCGATGAGTTTGATGACACCGATGAAGAAACTATATTATCTTCAGAAGTGCCAGGCAAGCAAAACCCCCCTTGTTCATTCCGATACATTCCCACTCTCTCGCCCCTGCTCTCTTTTACTGCATTAGGACAACAACGATTCATCTGTTACATGTTGTGGTAGTTGAACCCCTTTCCTCTGCATGACCTGTCAATGCCACAATAAATAGATGAAACCCACTAGCATGAGTAGGAGTTGTTTGAGCCCTGATGTGCCTACTCATTCATGCTTGTTTGTCATGCCTGCCACTGCTTAAAGTTGTGTCAGGTCTGATACATCGGGGATGAATTGGAATGGTGATGAACATGTCCTACTGTGTGTGAGCTATGTGTATGAACACGATTTGGTAAAGGTAGCAGTGAGAGGCCATGTAGGAGTACATGGTGGGTTGTCTCATTGAAGCGGTCCTCAGGAACTCAGTTCTGTGTTTGTGATCCATGAAAGAGCTACTACCATGCATTGGGCCCTCAAATATGACCCCGCTCGACTTCTTAACCACCCTAGCCCTCTGTCCAGGAGTTGCAAGTAGTTTCTAGTGTTTGTAGTATACTGGAGGCCGTGCGTAGCGCTGACCTGAGGGGTAGGCTGTGATGTGGTAGGCACATGGCCGGGTAAGCCGGGCGCCCGTTTGGTGTCACGGAACCCTATACACATCGTTCGGGGACGTATGTGGAAACCTCGGACGGACTCCCTGCGGATGGAACCTGAATAGGCGATAAACCTGGACTAGAGAGTTGAGTGTTTAGGTAGGTCGTGGTCTACACCCACGTCGGCTTTCGCTTGAAGTCTACCGAGCACATGTCGTGTGCAGACGCTAAGTGGTGGAAACATGTATGAAGAAGTACACCCTGGAGGGTTATAAAAGATCTGTTCGAATAGCCGCGTACGCGGTAAAGGACCTTTGGGTTTCCTATACAGTTCATAGACAAGTGAAAGTGGATACTCTAAAATGCGCAAGATAAGCGTGAGTGCTATGGATGGCGTTCTCGTAGGGAGACGGGAGCGGATCCATAGTGGTGTATTGATATGGTGAATATGTGGACTCATGTGCGCCACCTCAAAAGAGTTACTTGCAGTCATATTTCAGGATAGCCACCGAGTCAAAGCTGGCTTGCTACAGTTAAACCCCACCATCCCCTTTGTTGATAATGATGCATATGTAGTTAGTTCTGATGTAAGTCTTGCTAGGTACATTTGTACTCATGTTTGCCTATTTTATGTTTTGCAGAGAGACTTCCGTCTCACTAGTAGTTCTGCGTGGGCTTCGATGTTTAGCTTGTTACCTCAGCTACAATCTTGTACCCTCGGCAGGATCTGGTAGATAGTCAGGCTTCTCAACCTTTTTCATTTGTAGATGTCTGTACCCAGACATGTTAAGCTTCCGCTTGTGCATTGACTTGTATGCTCTGAATGTTGGGTCGTGAGACCCATGTTTGTAATATCTCGCTCCTCGGAGCTTATTGAATAAAAAACTTGAGTTGTAGAGTCATGTTGTGATGCCATGTTGTATTTGCACATATCGAGCATATTGTGTGTATGTTATTGAAATGCTTGGTATGTGTGGGATCTGACTATCTAGTTGTTTATCCCTGGTAGCCTCTCTTACCGGGGAAATGTCTCCTAGTGCTCCCACTGAGCCATGGTAGCTTGCTACTGCCCCAGAACACTTAGGCTGGCCGGCATGTGTCCTCCAATGTTCCTGTGTTTGTCCCTTCGGGGAAATGTCAAGCGGTGTCTACCGGAGTCCTGTTAGCCTGCGACAGCCCGGATTCTCCGGAGTCCTGTTAGCCCAGTTGCTATAGCCTGGATTCACTCACTAATGACCGACACGTTCGTTGTTGGGTCATGTATGCCTGTCCCTGTAAGTTAGTGCCACTTTGGGTTTACGACTAGCCATGTCAGCCCAGGTTCTTTGTCATATGGATGCTGGCGACACTATCATATATGTGAGACAAAAGGCGCAAACGGTCCCGGGCATGGTAATGCGACACCCCTGGGAATACCGTGCGTGAGGTCGCAAAGTGATATGAGGTGTTACATGCTAGATCGGTGTGGCATAGGATCAGGGTCCTGACAGCTTTGGTATTAGAGCCTGACTGCCTGTAGGATTACCAAGCCAAAC
Source organism: Triticum aestivum (assembly GCF_018294505.1). Lineage (NCBI taxonomy): Eukaryota > Viridiplantae > Streptophyta > Magnoliopsida > Poales > Poaceae > Triticum > Triticum aestivum. Next base: position 172,187,026 of record NC_057807.1, on the reverse strand, counting down.
TGGTCGAAGTTGAATCTAGAAAGTCTTTAGTTATATAAGGGAATTGATTGTGGGATGGAATGTAAGGCTCCTTTTACTCCTTATACCTTATGCCTTCGGATCCGAGTCATCTTATCTTTCCTACGGGGTTAAGGAACTAGGCTTTCTCTTCTCTCTATCAGGATCACGTGTTACTAATACATAGACTTATAAGATTGATGAATTCAAGCCTCAGTTCAGTTCCTACTACTTCCGTATGTTAACTATTGATCTCGAAACTTGTATATTGTGCTTCTGAGTGGTTATGCCACCATTTTGTAGGATGTCTCAAATGTTTTTGAGCAATTACAGCCGTTATGCCGTCTGAGTCGTCCCAGGTTTCTAAACAATCTGATGCATTTGCAAATCCCTTCGTTCCGTTCCCGAAGTTTCTTTGTGCCAGATCAACCACACTAACTAGTGTGTTGAGGTACTACCTCGACATTTATGTTGGAGCTATTATTATGACCACGTGTTTGAGTTCCTAGTGTGATCATTCTGGCCATCATTCTTGAAAGCATTCTGTGATGCAATTTAGTTAGTAGGTATTCTACTCCTCGGTTTTGAACCCGAGATTCACCCTACTTACCTCATGTAGATAGTGTTTGCTAGTTTCTTTAGAATATTAGTAGCCTTTGCATTAGTCCTCGAGGTCCATGGTATTTCTTCCTTCCAAATACCATGAACTGCTTATGGCAGAAGTTCTTCGCTGAACCGAAAGATCACAACCAGAGTGCTTTTGACGAGTTCTCGATTCTATGCTGTGACTCTGCCAGTTCTACCTTCTCTGCATGGGTTATCTGGAAGAAATGTGTTGAATTCGTTCGACATGCTAATCTATGCATACACAACTCAGAAAATCATATGTTCTTTTGAGTTGTCCCTTTTTAGTTGTTTTCTGGCCCTCATCTATCAATTGATTGTCAAGAGAATGCGTGCATTCGTTCATCGATACCTATTACTCTTGTGGTCCGTCAAGTCATTATATTCTAGAATGGCTAGGAGAAACAAACTGCAGTACCTCATCCATATCTAGGATTGGGTCAAAGCAGTTGTATTCTGCAGATCAAAAATGCAATCAAGCTTTTGGTCCGTTCTACCCTGAAGTGTTACCCTCTTTACGTCAGGATCGTCATGAGAATTGCACTATCTCTTATGAATTCTTGACGCAGTGATACTTCTTGCCATCATTGTTCATTCCTCGGTTTCCGTGTTATTGTAACCAGAATGCCGACAAGTGAATCATGGTGTGTGAAATCAATACTCCTAGCAACTTCGTTGCTTGGTAGTTAAATGGTCAATAACCTCATTCTTAGCGAGTTGATTATTGAATCATCACCCTAAGGTTGATCGTGTTACCTAATCCACTTCCTTGGTGCACTCCTCGATTCATGAGTTAGGATTTTGTCAAGTCCTCGCTCATTTGATCATATCTTCTTACCCTGAAAAGTAAGATTGCTCTCGAGCTTGTAACATATCGGTGGTTCGTGATTTTCTGAATATCTTTTCGGAAGTATCACCAGGTTGTCACCTGGCCGCTATGTTGAGTTCGTGAACATGTTGGCTCTCTTGTAAACCACCCTCTCTTCAAGAATCAATGTTGGATGCCCCGAGCTAGTTGGCCGAGCTAAACAACAACTTGGAGGGTTGAAAGATAAAAGCTTGTCTGATTTAGCTCATTCTAAGGGATATTTTGTGCGTGTGTGTTGAAGAAAGATGATATCTTCCTTGATTGAACCTCGTGGTCAATTATTGGATCTATTGTCTTGCCAAAACTTTGATTTGAGTATGGGCTATCCTAAAATCAAATCAGAACCAACGATGTTCATAATGTCGTCTTACTTGTGGTTGATTCCTCGATCATATGTACACCATTATATCATTTGGACTGACCAATGCTATCACCTTGTTCACATAATTATGGAATTCCATTTACATGGAAATCTTGATGACTTGTTGTTGAGCTCATCCGCAGCATTGTGTCTCCTCCATGACTCGTGTTAAACATCCAACTAGTATTGGAAACTTCTATAAGCATTTCTTCATGCTAACTCATGAAGCATATGTTCGGATGTAAGAAGTGACTTTCTCTAGTTCATGTGCATTTGACGCAAGTTTCCACCATGGATTCGAGAAGCAATGTTGCTTCCTTTGGAATCATCCGAAATCGGTCATGCATATGTGCGAAGTATTTTTTGGTTCGGAGATTTGCAACCTTCATTCTATATGTATTCCTAGCACACCAAGCGACTAATTGATTTGTTCAAGGAGAAGAAGTTCCTTCTTAAGAGCAAGACTTATGCAAGGACTTCAATATCCTCGATGATGGTTCCCCTCCTGAACTCGGTAGTGTTTTATTATAAGACTAATATGTGGTCATGCTTGTCTCCGACAACGTGTTCACATGTATGTAGCAGAACTAGCTCATGTTTTGGAGCTTGCTATTGTAGTTCATTCCCCGAGAATCTCGCAACAACGTCTCGTCGATTTGTGTTGCAAACTTTCATTTTTCTCTCTAGACTTGACGAGTCTGGAAATCCTGACACCAACCAGATCTGAATCTCAGGAAGTTATGATGGTTGGAACGTTTCCCAAGAACTATAGTATCGGTCTCTCTGTAACCCGGTAAAGTGGATGTCGTGGCCAACACACCCAGCCGAAAGACCTATTACGGTAGTATCTTGATTGAAGAAGTTGGCCACCTCCCTATAAGGATTTAGTAGGATTTACTTCCGTAGTTATTCCTTATCGATTCTTGTGCTTCCGAAGTCCGGCCTTTTACTTGATGTTCTACGTACCAAATCATTTTAATAAATGGGTTGCGCTAGCACATCAAGGACAACATTAAAAGTGGAGTGCTAAATGTCTCTCGGTTGATCATCCATAGTTTGTCCCCTTGGCCTCGCTAAGGTGAAATCTGAGAAAGTGTTATCTTCATTTGCATCTGCATCCTCCACCAATATTCATCATGGTAGTATGTTGTGTTGCCAGGATCCTTGACACGGATGTCGGTAAAATCCTGATGAATATGGAGATGCTCAAGTTCTTGAGAGCATGCACCAACACTAGGTGTTATCACCGGCACTAACTGGGATTGCTCTTAGTTTCCTTGGTTATGCTATAACCTGTCAAATAGTGGACTCCCTCGTTTGTTGAGTTTTTCCCCAGTTACTAGAATCATTCCCATCATTTGCATTTTGTTCCCAGCTTACCGCCATCGTGCCACCCTACTCTGGATTACCTTTCTCAGTAATTACTGATCAGGACCGTCTTCAAAAGTGGTCCTACCATGGGTCCCATCCATCTTCGGAGATAAGCAAAATCACCCCTTGTGTTGTCTTCAACAAGGTAGTCCAGATTATCCAATCAAGTCCGGAGATGCCATTCCTTTGAACTTCGCCAAATGATTATTGGTGAATTGCCTTAGGCTGGCACAGAGAGTTTCAATGCTCTCTAAATCAAAAGTAATTCTTTTTGCCACTTCAGGTAATGGTTCTATGAGTCACCCTCCTCCAGGATGTCTCGTTTTGGTGTCATGGAAACTCTACTCCTCGCTACGTTGACAACCGTTCACCACCTTCTTAGGTGTGGAATTGTTGCCTACCTAGTGAACTTCATCATCTATTTCATTCCATCCCTTTGGATGTGTGCTTCGTGTCTCATCTCGAGAGATGTTTCTATGTCTCACTCCGTGAGTTGATCCTGAGTTGTTCGATCTCCGAGAAGATCGATCCTTCTAGAATTTTCCCTGTCCTCTCGTTGCCATGTTGGTTGGAGTTCTCAGAGCAAGACAATGAGACAATGTTGGTGATTGAATCAACGCCCTTATGAAGTGCAACCTGGATCATGAAGATTATGTTAGTTCGCCTTTCCCCCCTCATCTTGCCCTACGCTTGAATCTCGGGACGAGATTCTTGTTTAGTGGGGGTGAGTTGTCACATCCTTAATTCTGGTCTGACCTATGCAGGTTTCCATGTGGGCATCATGTTTAAATTCAAATGAAATTGAATTGAGGAATTTTTAAAAGCCTCAGAAAACCTCTAAAAATATTCAACATTTAAATCTCATTAAATGAGCCTAAGAAAATGTTCCTGTTATTCTGTGAAAATATTGGCATGAGGTAAAATTCAAACCAATATTTTTGGAGTCACATAAATAATTTATTTTGGGCCTTTGGTTTAAATCAATAATATATTTGGGTTGGAATTATTTCTGCTATATAAGAAATAATGTTCAAATATTTTGTAAGTTTGCATGTGACCTTGGACTAGCTCTCTAAGCTCACATAAAAATTTACAGAAAATTTTAAAATGGTTTAGTTTTCAAACTAAATCAAAATAAAATAACAGAAATAGAAAAGAAAAATAAAAGAGAGAGAGAGAGAAGGACTAACCTGGCGCCCACCAACCGGCCCAGCTCCTGTGCTGGCCCAGCACTATGTGGCCCAGCCCACCACCGCCTCCTCCCCTGTTGCCTTCCTCCTCTACCAGGACGGCACACGTGTGGCCGACGCGTGCATGCACGCACCCCGGCCACCTCCTCCCTCCTAGCTTGCCTGGCTCCCCCTCGCCGTGCCTAGACGACGCCAGCTCAACGCCTGGACGCCTTGGACCCCTCCCTCTGTCGCCCAAACACTCTCCCCCTCCTATATTCTCTCCACCGAGCATTGCCGCCGCCGCTGCTCGACGTTGCTGCAGCCATCGTGCTCCCCTCCCCCCCGACGTGTCCCCGAGCTCCGCCACGACGTCGCCGTCCTCTCCACCAAACCATGTGGTGCCGAAAGCCCTGTGGCATCTCCAACGCTGCTGTTTTCCCCCTCGGTTGTCCGAGATCGCCGCCTCCCGTACTTCACCGTCCGTCCTTCCCCGAGCCCATTTCGACGCCTGCTGCAACCGCCGTGAGCCACTAAAGCTCCCCCCTCTTAGTTCTCGCTCTTGTGCGCCGTAGCCGCCGCATCTTGCTCCCCCGCACGCGCCGCCGCCTGTGACCACCGCTGACGTGCCTCCGGCCACCTAGCGGTCTGGCCGTCGTGCTCATCTCCCTTCCCGTGCCGCGTAGAGCCTGTAGGTGCCCCGCACGAGCCTCCCCGACCAGCATAGCGCCAACCCCGAGCTCACCCGAGCTCCGGCGACCGCCAAGGTCGACGCTGGTGATGACTCCGGCCATCTCAGGCCCTGCCACTACCACCACTCGATGCGTACGAGTGGCCGCATCATGTAGATGCCCTCCGCCGGCCATTTGGTCATCGGAGGAGGAAACTCGACGCCGTCCGCCGTCTCTGGCGTCGCCGGCGATGAGCCGCGGGTTAACTCCGGTGAGTTAACCGGGGTTTGACCCCAGTTTGACCCGCCCTGGGTGACTAACATGTGGGCCATGCCCCTATTTAGTTTAGGTGCTAGATTAGTTAGCGCTAATTAACTTAGCTATTTAGTTGACCCACTCACATGTGGGCTCAGGCCCTAACTAACCTAGGTTAGTACTTAACCGAACACCAACTAACTGTGTTAGTTAGTTGTGTCACTGATGTGTGGACCCCACACGTCAGGTTTCACCTGGACCGGCCCTATTGACTAGCTGACGTCACAGTGACGAAGTGCTGATGAAATAAGTCATTTTATGGATTAAACTTAATTCAGGAAATTCCAGAAAATGCCCAAAACTTCTAAAATTCATAGAAAGTCAACCATAACTCCAAATGAAACAAATTATATATGAAAAATGATCAGAAAATCCAATCTATCCATATGTACCATTTTAATGCATGTTAGAACAACTTATAGCTACTGTTTAGGACAAATCATATAAATGGCACTTGAATATCCACATATGCAGTTCGAATTTGAATCTTGGATTCATACCAACACCATTTAATATGTTGCTAGTTGCATTAGCTCAAATCACAGCTTATTGACATATCATGATCATGCATCATATCGTGCATTGCATTGATTGTGTTCTTCCTTGTTTGCCGGTATTTGTCCCCTCTCGATAGACGTGGTTTTGGCGATGAGTTCGATGACACCGATGAAGAAACTATATTATCTTCAAAAGTGCCAGGCAAGCAAAACACCCTTGTTCATTCTGATACAATCCCACTCTCTCGCCCCTGCTATCTTTTATTGCATTAGGACAACAGCGATTCATCTGTTACATGTTGCGGTAGTTGAACCCTTTTCTCTGCATGAACTGTCATGGCCACAATAAATAGATGAAACCCACTAGCATGAGTAGGAGTTGTTTGAGCCCTGATGTGCCTACTCATTCATGCTTGTTTGTCATGCCTGCTATTGCTTAGAGTTGTGTCAGGTCTGATACATCGGGGATGAATTGGAATGGTGATGAACATGTCCTACTGTGTGTGAGCTATGTGTATGAACACGATTTGGTAAAGGTAGCAGTGAGAGGCCATGTAGGAGTACATGGTGGGTTGTCTCATTGAAGCGGTCCTCGGGAACTGAGTTATGTATTTGTGATCCATGAAACAGCTACTACCATGCATTGAGCCCTGAAATATGACCCCTCTCGACTTCTTAACCACCCTAGCCCTATGTCCAGAAGTTGCAAGTAGTTTCTGGTGTTTGTAGTATACTGGATGCCGTGCGCAGTGCTGGCCCGAGGGGTGGGCTGTGATGTGGTAGGCACGTGGCCGGTATGCCGGGCACCCGTTTGGTGTCACGGAATCCTATACACATCGTTTGGGGCCGTATGTGGAAACCTCGACAGACTCCCTGCGAATGGAACCTGAATAGGCGATAAACCTGGACTAGAGACTTGAGTGTTTAGGTCGGTCGTGGTCTACACCCACGTCGGCTTTCGCTTGAAGTCTGCCGAGAACATGTCGTGTGCAGACGCTAAGTGGTGGAAACATGTATGAAGAAGTACACCCCTGCAGGGTTATAAAAGATCTATTCGAATAGCCGTGTCCGCTGTAAAGGACGTCTGGGTTGCATATACAGTTCATAGACAAGTGAAAGTGGATACTCTAAAATGCGCAAGATAAGCATGAGTGCTATTGATGGCGTTCTCGTAGGGAGACGGGAGCGGATCCATAGTGCTGTATTGATATGGTGAATATGTGGACTCGTGTGCGCCACCTCAAAAGAGTTACTTGCAGTCGTTGTTCAGGATAGCCACCGAGTCAAAGCTGGCTTGCTGCAGTTAAACCCCACCATCCCCTTTGTTGATATGTAGTTAGTTCTGATGTAAGTCTTGCTGGGTACATTTGTACTCACGTTTGCCTATTTTATGTTTTGCAGAGAGACTTCCGTCTCACTAGTAGTTCCGCGTGGACTTCGACGTTTAGCTTGTTACCTCAGCTACGATCTTGTGCCCTCGGCAGGATCTGGTAGATAGTCAGGCTTCTCAACCTTTTTCATTTGTAGATGTCTGTACCCAAACATGTTAAGCTTCCGCTTGTGCTTTGACTTGTATGCTCTGAATGTTGGGTCGTGAGACCCATGTTTGTAATATCTCGCTCCTCAGAGCCTATTGAATAAAATACTTGAGTTGTAGAGTCACGTTGTGATGCTATGTTGTATTTGCACATATCGAGCATATTGTGTGTATGTTATTGAAATGCTTGGTATGTGTGGAATCTGACTATCTAGTTGTTTATCCTTGGTAGCCTATCTTACTAGGAAATGTCTCTTGGTGCTTCCACTGAGCCATGGTAGCTTGCTACTGCTCCGGAACACTTAGGCTGGCCGGCATGTGTCCTTCAATGTTCCTGTGTCTATCCCTTTGGGGAAATGTCACGCGGTGTCTACCGGAGTCTTGTTATCCTGCTACAGCCCTGATTCTCTGGAGTCCTGTTAGCCCAGTTGCTACAGCCCGGATTCACTCGCTGATGACCGACACGTTCGTTGCTGGGTCATGTATGCTTGTCCCTGTAAGCTAGTGCCACTTTGGGTTTACGACTAGCCATGTCAGCCCGGGTTCTTTGTCATATGTATGCTAGCCACACTATCATATACGTGAGCCAAAAGGTGCAAACGGTCCCGGGCATGGTAAGGCGACACTCGTGGGAATACCGTGTGTGAGGCTGCAAAGTGATATGAGGTATTACATGCTAGATCAGTGTGGCATAGGATCGGGGTGCTGACACAAACATAGCCTTCCAATATATCAATCTTTATGTCTCGACCATTTCAAGACTCCTCGTCACGTCCGGGATCTCATCCGGGACTCCAAACAAACTTCGGTCATCAAAAACACATAACTCATAATACAAATCACCATCGAACGTTAAGCGTGCAGACCCTACGGATTCGAGAACTATGTAGACATGATCGAGACACATCTCTGATCAATAAACAATAGCGGAACCTAGATGCCTATATTGGCTCCTACATATTCTACGAATATCTTTATCGGTCAAACCACATAACAACATACGTTGTTCCCTTTGTCATCGGTATGTTACTTGCCCGAGATTCAATCGTCGGTATCACCATACCTAGTTCAATCTCATTACCAGCAAGTGTCTTTACTCGTTCCATAATGCTTCATCCCACAACTAACTCATTAGTCACATTGCTTGCAAGGCTTATAGTGATGAGCATTACCTAGAGGGCCCAAAGATACCTCTCTGAAACACGGAGTGACAAATCCTAATCTCGATCTATGCTAACCCAACGAACACCTTTGGAGACACCTGTAGAGCATCTTTATAATCACCCAGTTATGTTGTGACGTTTGATAGCACACAAGGTGTTCCTCCGATATTCGGGAGTTGCATAATCTCATAGTCTGAGGAACATGTATAACTCATGAAGAAAGCAGTAGCAATGAAACTGTAACGATCATACTGCTAAGCTAACGGATGGGTCTTGTCCATCACACCATTCTTCTAATGATGTGATCCCTTTCATCAAATGGCAACACATGTCTATGGTTAGGAAACATAACCATCTTTGATTAACGAGCTAGTCAGGTAGAGGCATACTAGGGACACTATGTTTTGCCTATGTATTCACACATGTACTAAGTTTCCGGTTAATACAATTCTAGCATGAATAATAAACATTTATCATGATATAAGGAAATATAAATAACAACTTTATTATTGCCTCTAGGGCATATTTTCTTCAGCAAGTCCTTCGTGGGCGATGGCTGTGGTGGGATAGACAAGGTTGCTTCTTCGTGGACCCTTCGTGGGTGGATCCCTTCATGGACTCGCGCAGCCGTTACCCTTCATGGGTTGAAGTCTCCATCAACGTGGATGTACGATAGCACCACCTATTGGAACCACGCCAAAAATCTCTGTGTCTACATTGCGTTTGCTCCCTCCAAACTCCTCCCATTTACCTTCGTATGCTATGATTTACATTCTGCAGCTATACTTATACCGGCGTTTCCTTTAAAGGGTTTCCGCTTCTGCCCAGATCTAGGTCTGGTGAACCCTGCGTTGATCGCGATGTCCTCTGTGTCGCTGACGCCATTCTTATACCGGCGTTTATTTTAATTACGCTGAGGCTTTCCATTGGTGTCGCTCATTTCTGAGGTATCTGCCTCATCGTTATGGGTACTACGGGCAGCCAACTTTCCTCGCCCGCAAAAAAGCGGGTCATAAGGGAGGTTAGGGTTGTGATGGTTCTCAGTTTATCCTTCCTGAGCTGGCGGGCAAGCCACTCATCTTGGATGTCGTCACACCCTGATTTTTGGCCCTTTCTTTTTCTTTTGATTTTCTTTGGATTTTTGATTCGGATTGCTTTTCTGTGGTTATGTGGTCTTGAAACCTGGAGAAATAACTCCTGCTTTCTTTCCCAAGTGGCTTGCCATCCCAATATTCATCCCTAGGCCTTGTCATTTTCATATTGGAACAATCCCAGTATTCTTTTTCTTGAGAATATTCCCTTTTATATTAAAGGAATAGTCTTATATGCCCTAGGTTATGAAGCAACCTCACAACCTACATCTCTGTCATTCCAAACATTCCCAAATAATTCCCATAATTTTTTTGGGTCATATCTTCCAAAAAAATGGCAAAACCTTTCCTTGCCATGTTAAAAAATAATCCATTAATAATTCTTTTCCTATTCGGCCCTAAATGGCACTTTTTGAAGGAAGTGCTATTTGTCTTTGCTTCCTTGACCCCAAAATTTTTGGACACCTTTTCGTGACCATATCATTGTCATCTACCAAAATTTAACTCAATGTGCCTATTAAATATTTAGCAGCTATTTTTCCAAAGTTTTTGTCCAGAAAGGAACTTTGTGAAGGAGGTCCAAGCTAGGCATATTCAAATGAGAGGAAATTTAGTCACAACCTTCATGTGATCAAATAATAGCTCTCCTCCAAATTTGAGCTCATGACACCTCTCCAAGTGAGCTCTACATCAAATCTTGGTTTCTGGTCTGATTTTCAGTTTGTGAAACAACTATATTTTATATTGTTTGATTTAAGCTGAAAATTTACCAGGACATGCTCCTATCTATATAAGCTCTCTCCACCAAATTTGGACTCGTTCTATCTAACCATTTTCCCTTAGCATTTTTCCTAAGATTTTGTTCAGAGAAGTGCATTATGAAGGAAGTACCACTTTGGCTTGTCCAAATGTACGAAAATTTTATGTCACTCTCATATGAACAAATCATCATGCCTTGCCAAGTTTCGGCTCAATCCAAGCTATTATTTGAGTGCAACTTCAATATTTGCATTTCTGGACCATGTGGCACTTTGTATAACAAGTTCCACTTATCTTCGTCTTAATGAGCTAAAAAATTGCAGAGATACTCACCTTAGTAGTTGATCACCCCTCCGAAAGCTTAGTCTAATCCTCCAGACCAATCTTCTCCAGCAAGTTACAACACCTTGTTATTCAGCTGGTTTGGACCTAAGCCCAAATCTCTTCTTTGCCCCTGCCCTTCTTTGTTCCTTCCTTGGCACTCAGAGTAGAATGGTCTATCTCCCAGACATAGTTTGATAGTCCAGAGCATGGGCCATGGTCGTGTGCATGTGGTGATCACAGAGCAGACGTGCCAAATCGCATGCTCTGGAGTGTTCCTGCCCCTGTTCTCGTCCATTCCCTCGTTGTCTTGATGCATTGCCGTGTCCTGGAGTTTCCCTGTGAGCCTCTGCATCGCCCTGTGCTCTACCCATCTCCTGTTGCACCGTCGTTTAGCCGTAGTCGAGCTCGTCTGTGACCTGCACCCTCTGTCGTCGCCTTAATTAGTCATGGAGCTAGAGAGCACCAGAGTTCTCTCGAGCCTCCCCTCGGCTATATAAGAGCCTCCCCGACCTCTCCCGCACTTCGTTGCCCTCTCCAAGGCCCTCCTCGACCACCGAAGCACTGATACGTCTCCAACGTATCTATAATTTTTGATGTATTCATGCCATGTTTATAATATTTCTACATGATTTTGGTATAATTTGATTAGAACTAACCCAGACTGACGCTGTTTTCAGCAGAACTACCGTGGTTTTGTTTTTGTGTAGAAATAAAAGTTCTCGGAATGCGCTAAAAGTCAACTGAGATTTTTTCTGGAAAATATAAAAAATACTAGAACGAAGAGTTACCGGAGGGGAGTCCCATGGGGCCCACGAGGGTGGAGGGCGCGCCCACCCCCCTTGGCCGCGCCCCTGTGCCTCGTGGACTCTCCGTGGGTCCCCTCGCCCACCCTCTGCCAGCCTCTCCTATAAATATAGAAACCTCCAGAAAATAACCTAGATCAGGAGTTCTGCTGCCACAAGCCTCTGTAGCCACCAAAAACCTCTCGGGAGCCCGTTCTGGCACCCTGCCGAGGGGGAATCCATCACCAGTGGCCATCTACATCATCCCGACGCTCTCCATGATGAGGAGGGAGTAGTTTACCCTCGAGGCTGAGGGTATGTACAAGTAGCTATGTGTTTGATCTCTCTCTCTCTCATGTTCTTGATATGGCACGATCTTGATGTACCTCGAGCTTTGCTACTATAGTTGGATCTTATATTGTTTCTCCCCCTCTACTCTCTTGTAATGGGTTGAGTTTTCCCTTTGAAGTTATCTTATATGATTGAGTCTTTAAGGATTTGAGAAAACTTGATGTATGTCTTGCGTGGGATACCCGTGGTGACAATGCGGTATTCTATTGATTCACTTGATGTATGTTTGGCGATCAACTTGCGGGTTCCGTGACCTTGGGAATCTATGCATAGGGGTTGGCACACGTTTTCGTCTTGACTCTCCAGTAGAAACTTTGGGGCACTCTATGAAGTACTTTGTGTTGGTTTGAATAGATAAATCTGAGATTCTGTGATGCATATCGTATAATCATACCCACGGATACTTGAGGTGACATTGGAGTATCTAGGTGACATTAGGGTTTTGGTTGAGGTGTGTCTTAAGGTGTTATTTTACTACGAACTCTAGGGCTGTTTGTGACACTTATAGGAATAGCCCAATGGATAGATCGAAAAGAATAACTTTGAGGTGGTTTCGTACCCTACAATAATCTCTTTGTTTGTTCTCTGCTATTAGTGACTTTGGAGTGACTCTTTGTTGCACATTGAGGGATTGTTATATGATCCAATTATGTTATCCTTGTTGAGAGAACTTGCACTAGTGAAAGTATGAACCCTAGGCCTTGTTTCGAAGCATTGCAATACCGTTTCCGCTCACTTTTATTACTTGTTACCTTGCTGTTTTTATAATTTCAGATTACAAAAACCTATATCTACCATCCATATTGCACTTGTATCACCATCTCTTCTCCGAACTAGTGCACCTATACAATTTACCATTGTATTGGGTGTGTTGGGGACACAAGAGACTCTTTGTTATTTGGTTGCAGGTTTGTTTGAGAGAGACCATCTTCATCCTACGCCTCCCACGGATTGATAAACCTTAGGTCATCCAGTTGAGGGAAATTTGCTATTGTCCTACAAACCTCTACACTTGGAGGACAAACAACTCTACAAGAAGAAGGTTGTGTAGTAGACATCAAGCTCTTTTCTGGCGTCGTTGCCGGGGAGGTTAGTGCTTGAAGGTATATCTTTAGATCTTGCAATTGAATCTTTTAGTTTCTTGTTTTATCACTAGTTTAGTTTATAAAAGATAACTACAAAAAAATGGAATTGAGGGTGCCACATATGCTTCATATTTTTAATGTCTTTTGTGGAAGTGATGGAAAGGAAAATTGTGCTCAAGTGTTAGAAGAAGAATGCATTAACATGTTTGGCACTAAATATTTGTATGATAAGCATGATTGCAATATTGTTAGTATGAATTCCTTGAATATCCATGATGCTAATGATATGCAAAGCCACAAGCTTGGTGATGCTATGTTTAATGAAGATGATATTTTTAGTCTCCCAAGTTTTGATATGCAAATTTATTATGATGATAGCATGCCTCCTACCTATGATGATTATATTTATGAAAGTGGGTTTGGAAGAGTCAACTTTAGGAAGTAATGATCCAACTATGTAATGCCCCGGATCCGATGCGCCAGGTGTCTGCCAGTTATTCGCCGTCGTTGCCATGTCATTTGCTTGCGTGTTGCATTTTATCATGTCATCATGTGCATCTCATTTTGCATACGTGTTCGTTTCATGCTTCGGAGCATTTTCCCCGTTGTCCGTTTTGCAATCCGACACTCCAATGTCCTCCGGCGTCCCCCTTTTGTCTCCTGTTGTGAGCAGGTGTTAAACATTCTTGGAATGGACCATGATTTGCCAAGCGGCCTTGGTATACCACTGGTAGACCGCCTGTCAAGTTTCGTGCCATTTGGAGGTCGTTTGATACTCCAACGGTTAACCGGGGAACCGTAAAGTCCTCTATTGTGTGCAGCCAAACACCCCTCCAAAGTGGCCCAATAACCCATCCAAAACTCCTCCATGCTCTCGGTCGTTCGATCACGATCGTGTGGGCGAAAACCGCTCCTCATTTGGACTCTCCTAGCTCTCTCTACCTATAAATATGTGATCCCCTCCGAAAATCCCGCAGATGAAACCCTAGCCCCGCTCCTCCGCACGCCGGACATGTCCGCGCCCGCCGGACGAAATCCGCGCCGCCGCCCCGAGCGAATCAGAGGCCGCCATGTGGCGCTCCGGCACCTCCCACCACCGCCGGCCCGCCTGGCCCACGGGGAGCCCGCCCCGGGTCGGTTCGGGCCCGAGCTCCCGCGCCCGCAGCGCCGCCCGGCCACCGCGGGGCTCCGCCGCCTGCCGTCCTCCGGCCCCGCCGCCGTCCTCGTCCGCCGCCGTGCAGGGCCTCGCCACCGCGCCTCGGCTCCCAGCCGCGCCGCCGCGACCCCGCGCCTCGCCGCCCCTCACCGTCCTCCTCCGCTCCGGCCGGAGCCGGAGCTCGCCGGAGCTGCCCCGTCATCGCCGGATCTGGGGAGTGGGATGAGATCCACCACTCCCCGGATCCAAACATCTCCCCCGTACCTGGATCCCTCCGTCCCGTCCCGCGTTGACTTTTCGGAGGGTAATTTTCGCCAAGTCCTTAAAATCCTTACATTCTGGTGCATACTTTGACATGCCATAACTCCATGCATACTGCTCCGCTTTGTGTGTGTAATATATCGAAATGTTCGTTGTGAGATGCTCTACATTTCATGCCATTGTGTCATGTTTGTTTGAGTCCATCTTGATTCCTGAATCATCGTTGCAAGAGTGCTATATGATGTTAATCTGCTGAAACTGTTATAACTTGATGATTTGTCATTTTTGTTGCATTTGATGTGTGCATCTTATGAACTTGAGCCCTACATGTGTTTTGAACTATGTCATGCCATCTTCATAGTGGTGCCATCCATGTATTTTTGTGAGTCTTGCAGGGAGTGCATCGAGGTCGTGAAGTAGGGTACTTTCTGTTACTGTTTTGCTAAAATGTTTCTGCTATATCTTGGTGCTATGTAAACCTGATGCTACAAGTCATTCTATGCATAATCTGGAGATGTTCACTAAGGATGTTATGTTATACATGTCATGCTCTATCCATTCATACCCATGGTTGTATTTATAGCCTGATGTATCTTGTTGTAATCTTGCTCTCAACTTGCTAAATAATGTTGTTGTCATCCTGTTAACATTAAGTTCAATGTTGCCATGATTGTTGTTAGTGATCCATGCACCCTATAAACTTTATCTTGCCATTATTAGCTTCATAAACATATATTTTTACTGTTGGTTACCTTGTCATGCCATGTATTAATCTGTGGTGAGTGGTATAAGCTCACCAACATGTCTACTTATTGTTGTTCCTGCCATGTATGAATCTGTCATATCTCTTGCTATGTTTACATGGGTGCCATCATATTTTATGTGCCCTTTTGGCTCATGGTCAGTAAGGGACTTTTGTTATATGCAATTAGTAGATTCATGCCATGCCTTTGTTTTCCATCTTAAGTTCCTGTAGCATGATGTTTGCTAGCTCTAAACATTGCAACCTGATGTTATTTCCTGCCAAGTCTGAAACTGTTATTATTTGCAATCTTTCCATGTCCTTTTGAGCTTGTTCTAATAGATTCTGGAGATATCTCAGTGTTCATGTTTTATCATGTTTTACCTGTACTTCATTACCATGCCTTTTGTTATTATGTTTAGGTGCTGTAGCATGTTGTTTTGATGCTTGCTATATGCCTAGTTGCTGTTTTGGATAGCTTGTCCTTTAAACTTGCATAGTGTATGTGTTGAACCGTTGCTCCGTTCTGAGTGTGCTCTATATGAAACTTGCTTGATTTTGCATGTAGTTTTATATTATCATGTTGCATCCTTGTTTTGAGGTGTTTGCTTGATGTTTGTATGCATTTTGCATCAATGCCATGTTTAACTTGTTTTGCTCATATCTTCTAGGCCGTAGCTCCGAATTAAATGAACTTTATATGTAACTTGACTAGAATCTCGTGTAGATCATCTTGGTGCATCTTAACTTGTTGTTTAATAACTTCAATTTAGGTTTATTCAGTTCTGGACCAATTTATAAATTTGCATATGAGGACTTACCGGAATTGTTATATGTTGTTTCCGGCCTCATTTAAACTTGCCTTGATGTGTTGCTCTTGTTTGCATCATCTCTTGCCATGAGTAGCTTCATGTAGACTTTGTCATGCATCATACTTGAGTGTGCATCATGTCATGTCTATGTGTGGTGTGTTTACCATGTTGTGTGCTTCTTCTCGATAGTTCCCGTTTCGTTGCGATCGTGAGGATTCGTTCGCCTACGCTTGGTTCGTCTTCGTGGCTTCATCTTCTTCATGGACTCGCTCTTCTTCCTAGCGGGATTTCAGGCAAGATGACCGCTACCCTGGATCTCACTACTATCATTGCTATGCTAGTTGCTTCGTTCTATCGCTTTGCTGCGCTACCTATCTTTTGCTCTTCAATCCTCCCAAATTGCCATGTCAGCCTCTAACCTTTTCACCCTTCCTAGCAAACCGTTGCTTGGCTATGTTACCGCTTTTGCTCAGCCCCTCTTATAGCATTGCTAGTTGCAGGTGAAGTTGAAGATTGCTCCATGGTGGACAGGATTATGTTGGGATATCACAATATCTCTTATTTTATTAATGCATCTATATACTTGGTAAAGGGTGGAAGGCTCGACCTTATGCCTGGTGTTTTGTTCCACTCTTGCCGTCCTAGTTTCCATCATATCAGTATTATGTTCCCGGATTTTGCGTCCCTAACGCGGTTGGGTGATTTATGGGACCCTCTTGACAGTTCGCTTTGAATAAAACTCCTCCAGCAAGGCCCAACCTTGGTTTTACCATTTGCCTCACCACCACCTACTTTTCCCTTGGGAGTCGCTCTCGCGAGGGTCATCTTTATTTTAGCCCCCCGGGCCAATGCTTGTCTAAGTGTTGGTCCAAACTAGAGCACCGTGCGGGACCATCCCTTGGCAACTTGGGTTACGTCGGTACCTATATGCTTCGCTTATCCGGTGTGTCCTGAGAACGAGATACGTGCGACTCCTATCGGGATTGTCGGCGCATCGGGCGGCTTTGCTGGTCTTGTTTTACCATTGTCGAAATGTCTTGTAAACCGAGATTTCGAGACTGATCGGGTCATCCTGGGAGAAGGAATATCCTTCGTTGATCGCGAGAGCTTATCATGGGCTAAGTTGGGACACCCCTGCAGGGTATAAACTTTCGAAATCCGTGCCCGCGGTTATGTGGCAGATGGGAATTTCTTAATGTCCGGTTGTAGATAACTTGACACCAGATCCGAATTAAAACGCATCAACCGCGTGTGTAGCCGCGATGGTCTCTTTTCGGTGGAGCCCGGGAAGTGAACACGGTTTTGGGTTATGGTTGACGTAAGTAGGAGTTCAGGATCACCTCTTGATCATTGCTAGCTTCACGACCGTTCCATTTGCTCTCTTCTCGCTCTTATTTGCGTTATGTTAGCCACCATATATGCTTAGTCGCTGCTGCAACCTCACCACTTTACCCCTTCCTTTCCCATTAAGCTTTGCTAGTCTTGATACCCATGGTAATGGGATTGCTGAGTCCTCGAGGCTCACACATTACTACAACAACAGTTGCAGGTACAGGTTATGCGATGATCATGACGCGAGAGTGATGCTTGCTTGTTTTGGAGTTCTTCTTCTGCTTCTTCTTCGATCAGGGGATAGGTTCCAGGTCGGCAGCCTGGGCTAGCAGGGTGGATGTCGTTTGAGCTTCTGTTTGTGTTTCATCCGTAGACGGATGTTGTTCCCATGTAAGATATATTGTTGTATTCATGTGTCCTTGGGTGTATTGGTTGTATCCCCACCTATTATGTAATGTTGATGTAATGATATCCACCTTGCAAAAGTGTATCAATATGCAGTTCTATCCTTGGTGGGACCTTCGAGTCTCTTTAGGATAGTATCGCATATTGGGCATGACACACTATTTTAGAGGGTGTTGAATCTTATTGTGATAATTATGAAAGTGGATTTGGAGAGGTCATGACTTTATTTAGTGATGAAATCCACTATTTTGGAAGAGGTTCCAATTGATTATGAGAACAAAGTTGCTATCTATGATGATTATTGTGATGACATGTATGCTATAATGAATAATGATAACCATGAAATTTGTCATCATGATTTTAATTTTCAATTGGATTATGCCTCACATGATAGTTATTTTGTTGAGTTTGCTCCCACTACTATTCATGAGAAGAAATTTGCTTATGTGGAGAGTAATAATAAAAATTCTATGCTTATGCATCATGAAAAGAGTGCTTTATGTGATAATTATATTGTTGAATTCATTAATGATGCTACTGAAAATTATTATGAGGGAGGAACATATGCTTGTAGGAATAGCAATAATATCAAGTTTCCTCTCCATGTGTTGAAAATCTTGAAACTATGCTTGTTTTGCTTTCCTATGCTAGTTGATTATTGTTCCCATAAGTTGTTTGCTCACAAAATCCCTATGCATAGGAAATGGGATAGACTTAAATGTTCTAGTTATATTCTTCATGATGCTCTCTTTATGTATCAATTCTCATCTTTTATACGAGCATCATTGAAATCATCATGCCTAGCTAAAAAGGCATTAAAGAAAAGCGCTTGTTAGGAAATAACCCAATATTTACCCTTACTTTTTTAAGTGTTCACATGGTTATGCTACTGTATTAATCATGTTTTATAGATTTTGTTTCAATAAAGTGCCAAGTAAGACCTTTGGGATAGTGTACGGTGATAGTTGTGTTGATCCTGCTGAAAATCAGAAACTTTTGCGCTTAGTAAATTAGTTTTGAAAATTCACAGAAACGTGATTTTGATCTGATTCTTTTTTTTCTGGATTGGTACACAAATTGATCAGGTTTCCTAATTTGGTAGGATTTTTAGAGTTACAGAAGTACTCGAGAGTTACAGATTACTACAGACTGTTCTGTTTTTGACAGATTCTGTTTTCTATGTGTTGTTTGCTTATTTTGATGAATCTATGAGTACTATCGGAGGGTATGAACCATAGAGAAGTTGGAATACAGTAGATATAACACCAATATAAATAAAGAATGAGTTCTCAACAGTACCAAAAGTGGTGATTTATTTTCTTATACTAACGGAGCTAGCGAGTTTTCTGTTCAGTTTTGTGTTGAGTTTTCAAATTTTGGGTAAAGGTTCGATGGACTATGGAATAAGGAGTGGAAAGAGCCTAAGATTGGGTATGACCAAGGTAATATTCAAGGACAACAAAGAGCCTAAGCTTGGGGATGCCCCGGATGGCATTCCCTCTTTCATCTTCATTCATCGGTAACTTTACTTGGAGCTATATTTTTATTCACAACATCATATGTGTTTTGCTTGGAGTGTCATTTTATTTTATTAGGTTTTGCTTGCTGTTTGAATAAAATACCAAGATTGGAAATTCTTAAATGTTAGAGAGTCTTCACAAAGTTGGATAACTATTCGACTACTCATTGATCTTCACTTATATCTTTTGGAGTAGTTTGTCGTTTGCTCTAGTGCTTCACTTATATCTTTTTAGAGCACGTCGGTAGTTTTATTTTTAAGAATTTGATGAACTCCCGTGCTTCACTTATATTATTTTGAGAGTCTTTAAAAAGCTTGGTAATTTGCTTTGGTTATGAATTTAGTCCTAATATGATGGGCATCCAAGAGGGATATAATAAAAACTTTCATATAAAGTGCATTGAATACTATGAGAAGTTTGATTCCTTATGATTGTTTTGAGATATGAAGACGGTGATATTAGAGTCATTCTAGTGGAGTAGTTGTGAACTTGAGAGATACTTGTGTTAAAAGTTTGTGATTCCTGTAGCATGCACGTATGGTGAACCGTTATGTGATGAAGTTGGAGCATGACTTATTTATTGATTGTCTTCCTTATGAGTGGCGGTCGGGGACGAGCGGTGGTCTTTTCCTACCAATCTATCCCCCTAGGAGCATGCGCGTAGTACTTCGTTCCGATAACTAATATATTTTTGCAATAAGTATGTGAGTTCTTTATGACTAATGTTGAGTCCATGGATTATACGCACTCTCACCCTTCCACCATTGCTAGCCTCCCTAGTACCGCGCAACCTACGCCGGTATCATACACCCACCATATACCTTCCTCAAAACAGCCACCGTACCTACCTACTATGGCATTTCCATAGCCATTCCGAGATATATTGCCATGCAACTTTCCACCATCCTGGTTATTATGACATGCTTCATCATTGTCATATTGCTTTGCATGATCATGTAGTTGACATCGTATTTGTGGCAAAGCCACCATTCATAATTCTTTCATACATGTCACTCTTGAGTCATTATACATCCCGGCACACTGCCGGAGGCATTCATATAGAGTCATATTTGTTCTAAGTATCAAGTTGTAATTCTTGAGTTGTAAGTAAATAGAAGTGTGATGATCTTCATTAGTAGAGCATTGTCCTAGTGAGTAAAGGATGATGGAGACTATGATTCCCCCACAAGTCGGGATGAGACTCCAGACGAAGAATAAAAAAATAAAAAAATGCCAAAAAAGAGAAGGCCCAAAAAACAAAAAAACAAAAAAATGAGAGAAAAAGAGAGAAGGGGCAATGCAGTATCCTTTTACCACACTTGTGCTTCAAAGTAGCACTATGATCTTCATGAGAAAGAGTCTCCTATGTTGTCACTTTCATATACTAGTGGGGATTTTTCATTATAGAACTTGGCTTGTATATTCCAATGATGGGCTTCCTCAAATGCCCTAGGTCTTCATGAGCAAGCAAGTTGGATGCACACCCACTTAGTTTCTTTTTGAGCTTTCATACACTTACATCCCTAGTGCATCCGTTGCATGGCAGTCCTTACTCACTCACATTGATATCTATTGATGGGAATCTTCATAGCCTGTTGAGATGCCTAGTTGATGTGAGACTATCTTCTCCTTTTGTCTTCTCCTATAGTGCTATGTCCATGGCTCACGCTCATGTATTGCATGAAGATTGAAAAAGTTTGAGAACATCAAAAGTATGAAACAATTGCTTGGCTTGTCATCGGAGTTGTGCATGATTTAAATATTTTGTGTGATGAAGATAGAGCATAGCCAGACTATATGATTTTGTAGGGATAGCTTTTTTTGGCCATGTTATTTTGAGAAGACATGATTGCTTTATTAGTATGCTTCAAGTATTATTGTTTTTATGTCAATATTAAACTTTTGTTTTGAATCTTATGGATCTGAATATTCTTGCCACAATAAAGAAGATTACATTGATAAATATGTTAGGTAGCATTTGTTTTTATCATTTACCTACTCGAGGACGAGCAAGAATTAAGCTTGGGGATGTTAATACGTCTCCAACGTATCTATAATTTTTGATGTATTCATGCCATGTTTATAACATTTCTACATCACTTTGGTACAATGTGATTAGAACTAAATCGGACTGACGTTGTTTTCAGCAGAACTATAGTGGTGTTGTTTTTGTGCAGAAATAAAAGTTCTCGGAATGCGCTGAAAAATAACGGAGATTTTTTCTAGAAAATATTAAAAATACTGGAACGAAGAGTTACCGGAGGGGAGTCCTGTGGGTCCCATGAGGGTGGAGGGTGCCCCCACCCCCTGGGCTGCGCCCCTGTGCCTGGTGGACTCTCCCTGGGTCCCCCTGACTTGTTCTCGATGCCAATCTCTCCTATAAATATAGAAACCTCGAGAAAACAACCTAGATTAGGAGTTCCGCCGCCGCAAGCCTCTATAGCCACCAAAAACCTCTCGGGAGCCCGTTCCAGCACCCTGCCGGAGGGGGAATCCATCACCGGTGGCCATCTTCATCATCTCGACGCTCTCCATGACGAGGAGGGAGTAGTTTACCGTTGGGGCTGTGGGTATGTACCAGTAGCTATGTGTCTGATCTCTCTCTCTCTCTCTCGTGTTCTTGATATGACACGATCTTGATGTACCACGAGCTTTGCTACTATAGTTGGATCTTATGATGTTTCGCCCCCTCTACTCTCTTGTAATGGATTGAGTTTTCCCTTTGAATTTATCTTATCGGATTGAGTCTGTAAGGATTTGAGAACACTTGATGTATGTCTTGCTGGGATACCTGTGGTGACAATGGGGTATTCTATTGATTCACTTGATGTATGTTTTGGTGATCAACTTGCGGGTTCTGTGACCTTGGGAATCTATGCATAGGGGTTGGCACACGTTTTCGTCTTGACTCTCCAGTAGAAACTTTGGGGCACTCTATCAAGTACTTTGTGTTGGATTGAATAGATGAATCTAAGATTGTGTGATGCATATCGTATAATCATACCTACTGATACTTGAGGTGACATTGGAGTATCTAGGTGACGTTAGGGTTTTCGTTGATGTGTGTCTTAAGGTGTTATTTTACTACGAACTCTAGGGTTGTTTGTGACACTTATAGGAATAGCCCAATGGATTGATCAGAAAGAATAACTTTTAGGTGCTTTCATACCCTACAATAATCTCTTCGTTTGTTCTCCGCTATTAGTGACTTTGGAGTGACTCTTTGTTGCACATTGAGGGATTGTTATATGATCCAATTATGTTATCCTTGTTGAGAGAACTTGCACTAGTGAAAGTATGAACCCTAGGCCTTGTTTCGAAGCACTGCAATACCATTTCCGCTCACTTTTATTACTTGTTACCTTGCTGTTTTTATAATTTCAGATTAGAAAAACCTATATCTACCATCCATATTGCACTTGTATCACCATCTCTTCTCCGAACTAGTGCACCTATACAAGTTACCATTGTATTTGGTGTGTTGGGGACACAAGAGACTCTTTGTTATTTGGTTGAACGGTTGTTTGAGATACCATCTTCATCCTACGCCTCCCATGGATTGATAAACCTTAGGTCATCCACTTCAGGAAAATTTGCTACTGCCCAACAACGTCTACAAGAAGAATGTTGTGTAGTAGACATCAAGCACCTCTCCCTCTCCTCTGTCCACCGCTGTCCGCCATGGCTGCCTTGGCCTCGGCCTAAATTCGCGCAAGCTAGGCGCTCCCCTTCCGTGTTCTCTCTAGCACTAGCTTCCCCAAGACCCACCGAGCCTTCACCGCCTCTTATTTTGTCGCCGGAGCGACTGTGGTCGTGACCCCCAAGTTTGGTCGTCGCCACCGTCCGTGGCCACCTCAAATTGCCGCTGTTGCAGCCCTCCCCGATGCCCTTACTGCTTTTGGATGGGCGTGGCGTAGCTTCCCGAGGTAGCCGGTGCCTTGCGTCGGTCGGAGATGGCCGGTGGCTATAGGCCCAGCACCAGCCACGCCCTCGCCCGTCCTCCCTGTTCAATTGCACACGACTGAGCCACCACCGCTATGGCCTTTCCCCGACGCGCGGGGGGACCTGGCTAGATGCGGCACTCCCTCCTGCACCAACCGGTGCCTGCACCTCGGCCTGAGGTGGCCGGGAGCAGCAGGGCCAGCGCCGGCCGCGCGCTACTCGACGTCCTCTGTTTTGTGGCACGTAGCGCACAGGAGGATGAAGACGACGACTTGGCCAGGCGGGCTCCTCCTTCCTGCGGACCCCACTTGTCAGCTCCTCCAACCTTATCTAGTCAGATAAGTCGAAACAGATTTAATGGAATACGTTTTCCGAATCTGTAAACGTACGATGTTTCTACTTCTGCTGAAAATACGCTTTCCCTATGCAAAAGACGTATTCACTGGAAACGCGCTTTCTGTTTTAACTACGAAGGGCCTGTTTGTGAATATTTGTTTTATAGATTGGTCCCTGGACTTCAAACACTCGTATCTTCGCGCTCCTAACTCCAAATGAGGTGATTCCAAGTCTCACGATTTCGCCTCGTCGAGCCCATCATGTTGGTACCATTTTCATGATGTTTTCACGTAGTGAAAATGATCATATTTCCCTTGCCCTTATCTAGCCCCCTTCGAGAGAGAACCGTTCCGGCAATTCGTTCCACGGTTTCACCGCACTTCTCCCGGAGTATCCTTCACCCCCAGGCAAGCCATGACACCCACTTGAATGATAGCCTTGCAATAGCAATGGTTTTCAACTTGAATCTTTAATTTGTTTGTGCATGCTATTATTCCATGAATGATTCGGCCTTGCTCATGTTTGCATGCTTATGCTTGTGCTATGATCGTTTGCATCTAGTTGAATAGATGTTTACTTGCTTATGCTCTTGTTATACTCTAGTCAAATAATTATTTTGATGCTAATGATCATGTTATGCTCTTATGTGACCTGGTTATACTATTTTGTTCATGTCCATCATCATGTCATGCTCATCGGTATTAATGCTTTACTACTATTGATGTGTTGAGTGATTATGCTTTCCCATCCATGTTCATATTATTATCATGGTCAGTTCATCATGTTACATTGTGTGACTTAGCATCATTTGCATTCAAGTTTAAGCGGACTTTAGTCGAACTTGAACACCTGTTGGCTGAGTCATAGTGCCATCGAGACAAGTTGACTAGTGCAACCACATTTGCCTTTATGGGAAGGCCCTAATGCGGTCTATTGTCATGCCTCTCACCGATGCTTCCAAGTAGGAAAGGTTAGGTGCGCGCGCTACCTTGGGTAGGTAGGCGGCAGTAACCTTGTGTGCCCATTGTTGTTGTACCCAGGTTGTCCCCGTTTGGGACTATTTTGTTTTGCCACGACGGTGGCCGTTGGATGTCACGAGGTGACATTGGGGCCACCCATGACTTAGCCCAAAGGGGAGTTTGTCAGGGCGGCCGTGCGAGTGTCATGGCAATAGATCGGTTTTGTCCGAACGCCATTGGTCCACCCAAATGGGAGCACGAGGCCTTGGGTTTAGTGGTGTGGGTACAATGTGCTAACCTCTACATAGTGTGTTTAATCTATCGATAGTCGTGCCCGCGGATGAGGGCCCAGTTCAATGATGGAAGAAGTTGATTATGTGATCGTGAGAGGATCATAGTGGTATCATGGATATCAAAGTTGGTGGATATTCCTGGTGTCATGTGATAATCCCGGGTAAAGATCAAGCTCATTGTGATCATTACGTTATTATTAATACCAAGCTTGGTTGGTCCTGAGATGATTGTGTGATGCCCAAGTGGGTAAGTTGATACACGTGGTGGTTACGATATAACCTCCGATCAATGTAAGTGAATCATGGTAGTTCTTGCATACTGCATCCTTGTATCATCTTGTTCATATCATGAGTAGCATGACATGTTCATTTCATATGGTTCTAGTTGTGTGGTGTTCAACATACTCATGTTCATGCCATGCCTATGTTGTTCTACTGGTACCATGTTCATCTCTAATGTTTAACCTATAATGACATGCTGTCGTTAGCCTTGACTGCTCTTGGTTGTTGTAAGCTTGCAAGTACATTCAATGTACTGACCTAGCGTGTCATGCTAGCTTGCAGGTCTTGCCTTGTCTGCTTGCTTGTTTGCCGTGGATTCCGAGTTTGCGAGCTAGGCTAAGTGTCCTAGACAGAGTCCCTGTGGAGTGGATTCCATCGTTGTCGCTGTCATTCCGTTGCTAGAAGATATTCCGCTGTTACGTGTTGTTTTGATGCTAGCATAGAGCAAACCTGTGCAGGCGTAGTGTCACCGTGCCGATGTAATTCCCTTGTATCCATATAGATTATAATAAAGAGCTGATTTGTTTTATGCCAAGTAGTGCCTATTCCAGAAGACCTACCTCGATCTCTGGGCCGGAATATGGGGCGTTCCGGTCTCTTTGAGCCGGGGTACCACAATGCTTGGTATTAGAGCCAGGTCTGGTTGTAGGACACCCTAGTTCACGCGAACGTTAGAAAGCGATAGTATAGAGTCTAGTCGGTTTGCTGCACTTGAGTGCTGCATTTGTTTGTCACATAGCATGCATATAGACTTACCGCTAATGGTTGATCTTGTGAGTGTAGGTGGGATCGGTTTTTCATCCACTACTTGCACCCTCCAGCTTTGCATCCCCGCTTCTCGGTGTTCAGCGTAATCTCTGTCCCAGCAGAGTGATGCCAAGGTACCAAGTGGTATCAAACACTTGCAGGAGTTATGCTCAGGTATCGCATCGATATCTTTCCACCAGCCACCCCTGTCATTTCGGTGATAGAAATGTTTCCATCTCGAATCGTGCCATCCATCTCACTGCGTTGGCAACCCTTACTGGTCTTTGTTATCAGAAAAGGGCAATGTCAGCAAGCCATGTTTCCACCGTCATCCTACCATGTCACCCCATTCTTCGGACGGGTGCGGTTCCCTTCCGTCTGCTTGATGACAATGTGGTCGTGACCTCCGCATTCCACCACATGATCACCAAGTCTGTCCTCATCTCCATGTCCGCCCAGATACAACTGGTGTTAAGCCAGCGCTTGGTGTAGCTTTGTTTACACCAATCCTTCCACACAAGAATTCACTTTCATGCACACCGCCACAACATAATAGATCGCAATACTGGAGTTTCCGTGAGATTTGTGTGCTTAGGTACCCATGCATATTACTGTTGTGAGTAGCAGTAAGGTGTGATGTTGCTTGAATATAATATTATTTGTATACCTTGTGTGTTGTTGTTTTCATCGTTTCGTTTGCCTTCTTTCTTTGGGCCATTGGTGTTGCATTAATTCCCCTTATTAAAGTTGCTCGTCAACCAACACCGAACCCGAAGAATCAGTGGGGAGTTCAAATATTTGGAAGCTCAACAAAACATTATGGAATTCTCAGTCATCTGCATTGTATTGGGAATATTTGGTCATCATGCAAATGATATCCTGGCTTGGTTATCAACATCAAAGTACATCTCGGTGGGCAATCTTCATAGCAGTAATGATGAAATCAACCGAAAGACAGATTGTGTGCAAGACCAACAATATATTTTCAAGTCAAAGGTATGGTTCAAACGCAAGGTTGATTCTGTTATGAGTAAGATTTGAAGTATGCTATACCCCAAAAGCAAGTCAGAATGTACTATGAATTCAATACTCACCAAGAAGGATACGAACAGCCTTTTTCATATGAGTAATCGGCAGTAGAAATATTAAAGGGTATGTATATGGCATTCAGTCAGCATACTACAGTAAGAAGCTTTTGGTGTAAGCAACTCAGTTTTCCCTCGCAAGCTACCAGAGAAGCTTACAATGCAAGATTCCTTAGTCTTTCTCGGTACGATATGTGGATGACTTCCCATGTAAGATACTCTGCCTTCTTCGGTACACCACCGCAAAAGCTTCCGGCATAAGGTACAGAGTCTTCCCCAGCAAGACTTTAAGGGGGGGGGCTTGTGAAGTACGGTATCCAGCCTTCCTTAACAAGTTGCCCTAATGAAAGCTTCAAGCACAAGTTATTCAGTCGTCTTCAGCATGACACTCTCGAGGGCTTCCAACACAAGCTATCCAATCTTCGTCAGTACGACACTGGTGCAAGATATTACACCGTGAGTTGGCAGCATATGAATGTGCATCCCAATCAGATCCGCAAAAGTTTGTTCAGAAACAAGAATCAGTCAAAACACAAGTCTTCCTCGAGAATCATATTCTCATA
The DNA here is from genome assembly GCF_018294505.1 of Triticum aestivum. NCBI lineage: Eukaryota > Viridiplantae > Streptophyta > Magnoliopsida > Poales > Poaceae > Triticum > Triticum aestivum. The sequence continues at coordinate 172,159,626 of NC_057807.1, read as the reverse complement.
TATATGCAGTAAGCATACCACAAAACTCTTGCAAGTCACTCAAACAATGATGAATGTGAAAACCACAAGAGTATTGTTAAAAGAAGGAAGCCAGATATACACCTTAGTGTGACAAAGGACTATGAAGAATGACGATAACAATGAGCTCTATAAAAGTACCTGTGAACCTTGTATATGATACTGATGAGCCCTTCTTTACTTTTCTCTGGTGACGGCACCACACCTGTGTTCTGAGCTGTTTTTGGCTGTCCGGGGTGGATGCCGACTTTATATTTCTCTATTCAACAACTATCATGCGTTCTGAGCTGCTTTCCGATTGTCTCGTACAATTGTTGAGTTTATTTTTGTGGAGGTGGCCCTATGCTCTCAGCTGCTTTTCAGCCGTCTTAGGGAACTGCCACTTTCTTCTTATCAACATGTTCTCATGCTCTGAGCTGCTTTTTGACCATCTTGAGTCGTGGTTGAGTTATTTCAGTAATGTCCCTGATCTAGGTTGTAAAGACCGTTCTGGTGGCTACTGATTTATTTGCCGATTTCTTGCAAGGGTTAGGATGATCATTTCCCTATGGTTAAAACTTGACAGGCGATGAACCTGCCATTTAAATGATGTTACCATGTTAGGAGATGATGATAAAAGTATGATAATTGTTGCATGATTCACATGGATATACCGACATGATGAGTAATCAGAAAGTTGAACAATATTCTCGAAGCATGTGCCTCGTATATGGGAATCAATTAAAGGATAGTCTGCCATGAACAAGATTCTTCTGCCAAAACCACGGTCACACAAGTCTGTGGATACTATCGTTACAAGGTCGTACCCCTTTATTTTGGTCACGACAAACGATTGTCAAATCTTTGGTACCGATTGGATACTCATGACAGTGGAGCTAGCCAAGATGATTCAGAAATCCCCGCAAGAAGTTAGATTCCGCCATGAGAACAGTATGATTCACAACACTGTGTTGAATCCGGAGGGACATGCAACTATTTGAGCGACCCAATGCAATGAGTAAGATTTTTGGTGCTCACCAAGAAAATTTGTTCACAACTTCATGGAATGTCGTTAGTGCTGGATGACACACCCACCGGAGACAACTCTCGGACTCGTGAGAAGGGCACGTATGCCAGTCAGGATAACCATCGCACCCCAGCTAAGCCAACATGTATGAAAGTAATTGGAGCCAGTGTGAACATAAACATATGTGATAAGACCTATCAGAATGTTGGGTGTGGTGAAGCAAACCACCCAGATCAAGGCAGTCAGTCAGGTGAGATAAAGAGGGAACAATCCACAAACAAAAAAGGATACCCGAGTTGGAAATGGTTTCCTTAAGTCAGATATAGTCATACTTGTTCCCTGAGCAACCAAATCTCGAGGATGAGATTTCTTTAAGGGGGGAAGCTTTGTCACACCCTGATTTTTGGCCCTTTCTTTTTATTTTCATTTTCTATGGATTTTTTATTTGGATTGCTTTTCTGTGGCTATGTGGCCTTGAAACCTTGAGAGATCACTCCTGTTTTCTCTCCCAAGTGGCTTGCCATCCCAATATTCATCCCCAGACCTTGTCATTTTCATATTGGACCAATCCCAGTATTCTTTTTCTTAAGAATATTCCTTTTTCTTTTAAAGGAATAGTCTTATATGCCCTAGGTTGTGAAGCAACCTACCTCTTTGTCATTCTAAAAAATCCCAAATAATTCTCATAAATTGTTTGTGTCATATCTTCCTAAAAATGGAAAAACCTTTCCTTGCCATGTCCAAAAATAATCCATTAATAATTATTTTCCTATTCGGCCCTAATAGCACTTTGTGAAGGAAGTGCTATTTATCTTTGCTTCGTTGACCCCAAAATTTTTGGACACCTTTTCCTGACCATTTCATTGTTATCTACCATAATTCAACTCAATTTTGTCGGATTACGGGTTCCGCAAACCCTTGAAAGGTTTGAACTCTAGGGTGCATGCGTAGATCTCAACCTACCCAGCCTGCCTACTCGCGGTCCTCCTAAGCCTAGCGCATCGGGCTCGAAGAGACAAAGAGATATGGTAGTTTATCCTGGTTCGGGCCACCTTGCGGTGTAATACACTACTCCAGCATTTTGGTGGATTGCCTCGAAGGGCAGAGGATGAACTAGTACAGTGGATGAACATGCCTCAGGAGGTGAGGTGTTCTTGAGCTCAAGAGAGCTGGTGAGGTGGTCGGGTGAGAGTGGATCCGATCCCCCTCTATGGTGGTGGCTATGTCCTATTTATAGTGGCCTTGGTCCTCTTCCCAAATGTTGGCAGGAAGGGATCCCACAACTGCCGGATTTGAAAGGGCACAAGTAGTATAGCTTATCCTGGCTAAAGTGGTCTTCGCCTGCAAAAAGCCCCTGGTCGTGACGTTGCGATGGGCTCGATGATGACCTACGTCCTGTCGTCCTGGTGGTCTTGGTCTTGTTGCACCAGAATGGAAACCTTTGGCTGATTCCTTGGGACTCCGCGCCTGTGGCTTGCCTCCCTTGAACCAAAGAGGAAATAGGTGCTTTGTGCCCACTGGCGCCCACCTGGCGCCCGCCTGGCCTTGGTCATCATGGCTCACATCAGCTGAGCCTCATGAGGTGCACCTTCATAGAACTCTCCGCCCCTTGGGAGCTGGCCTGAAGAGGTCGATCCCCTCGGTGGTCTTGGCGTCGTCCGCCTCGCGAGGCTTGGCCCCTCGCGAGTGTATTGAGTCATTGATCCTGGAGCTAGGTCGTACGAGGCCGTCTGGGGAGCCACGTGGTGGGTCGCAGGCAGGCAAGTCTAGATAGCCCCATATCCAGAATGCCAATAGTAGCCCCCGGGCCGAAGGCACACTCATACTTGGCTTCCAAGAGAAGCCAAGGGGCAAGTGCGGAGCGCCGTGGGCCCTAACCGCCTGCGGCCTTGATGATGGCGTGGCAATTGATGGGACGTGGGTTTCTCCACTTCCTCACGCCATCTTGATATCAGCCAGGCCTAGTGGTTGCCCGTTGCTAGAGCAGCTCGCCCTCATAGGTTATCGCGCTTGGCCTTCGTTTCTTCTTCTCCCAATCTTGTAGCTCCGTGCGCAGATCCAGCATCGACGCCTCGCCCCCTTTTCTCGCTTATGTCATGGACCCGCAGCAGAGGAGGAAGAAGGGGAAGTCGCGCGCCCCGGCCGGTCCCCCGCCGGCCTTGGAGCCAGCTCTTGAGCGATCGATGGTGATCAATCAGGAGGGGCTGGACAAGGTCCGCCATGTCCTTCCTGTCGATTCCAACGAGTGGAAGGCAATGGTCGTTCGTCCTGCGTCTTGGCTTGTGGGTGAGATGAGCGCCACTGAGATCCCCATCTATCTCCATGCTCTCCTTGCGGGTCTGATTTCTCCCTTCTCTCCCTTCTTCAATGACTTAATCTCGCATTACCAGATCCACCTGTTGCACCTGGATCCCCGCTCCGTCATCCTCCTCGCCATCCTTTGCGAGGCCATGGTCGGCATTACTCCTTCTGTGGCCCTATTTCGCCATTTCTTCTTGCTCCGGCCGATCGATGCTTGCCAATGCTCAGGATGCGCGACCTTCGAAGCTGTGGCCGCAACCGCCGGCTCGGGGATCGACTTTGAGCTTTCGCCCACTGCGAAGGGGTTTCAGAAGCAGTGGCTGCTTATGGATGCTGGTACATGCAGCCCCCTGCTCCTGACTCCTCGGGCACCGGCCTTACCCAGCTCCGGTTGGGGGCACATGAAGCTCTCCGACCGGCGCCTTACTTGCGTCTGGAAGAGGTTGGCGAGGCTGAAGGGGCTGGGGGTGACGATGCCGATGGTGGTGAAGGAATTCATCAGGCAGCGCGTCACCCCCTCCAGTGCCATTCTCTCTTGATGCGGGACCTTGCTGGCGTCGAGGATCCTATGAGGCTGCAGAAGCAGTCACTGGCCGCCGATACCTTGAGCATGGTGCTTGAGCTCCTGACGGGCAAATCCGAGCCCGCTGACCTTCCAGGACATGGCTGCCTCCTCTATTAGTGCTCAAACAAGATGGTCTTCGTGGGGCAGATGCCCCTATTTGACCAGTGGGGGTTGCTCCCGGAGGGCCTTGAGGGGCCTCGTGAGAACCCCGTCTTCATGACTCCCCTGCTGCTCGATCCTGCTGTGTGCGCCCCAAGTGTGTAAGCAGGGGGGTGCCCGTCGTCAGCAGCTGCTGAGGGTTGCTCCGGAGGCCTGGCGCCGCTGGGGGCCCGGGAGATCGGGACTCCTGAGACCCAGAAGGGGGCAGCCGCAGGGTGAGGGCAAACCTATGTTCCGGAGGCAGAGGCTCCTGAAGCTCGGGGTGATGGCTTAGAGGTGGCTGCCGATGGTGAGGCGTCCACCGACGGCTCCAGAGTCGCCGCTCAGAAGACCCCGCCAGGCGCTTCTATTCCTGGGACCTCCGCCCCTAGACGCCTCACCGAACGCTCCTCCTCCTGGGGGTTGCCCGTTGAGGTCCGGTCGGCCCCGCCTGAGCCTTGAATCGCTCCTGAAGAGGAAGGGATCTCCATGCCGCAGCAATGGCACCCGTCGACCGCTGAAGCTGAGGAGATATGTGGCTGCAGATGAGTAAGTACCTTCGCTCTTGATTCCTTGCGCGCCGCGTTCTCTCCTAGCCAAGACCTTGTAGGGTTCCCATGACGATGAAACCTCAGGAGGTTAGTGCCTCCAAGGATCCTGGCTTGACCCCAGCACACAGCCCCTGGTGCCCTGGCCCTGCGCAGGGCGCGGGGCCGACTCCGGCTGCCGAGGTGCCGCAAGGGGGCCCCGAGCCCGAGCTTCCTGCTTCCTTTCTTCGTGCCCCGACCTAGTGTGGGGGATCGGCTGGGGCCCTCTCCCTGCGCGTGCCTCAGGTCCATCGCGACGGGGACGTAGGCTTCCGGGCTGGCTGCGCCAGAATCGCTGTCCGGCTGCCTCATGTTCCCACTGATAACCCACGAGTATAGGGGATCGCAACAACTTTTGAGGGTAGAGTATTCAACCCAAATTTATTGATTCGACACAAGGGGAGCCAAAGAATATTCTTGAGTATTAGAAGTTGAGTTGTCAATTCAACCACACCTGGATAACTTAGTATCTGCAGCAAAGTGTTTAGTAGCAAAAGTGGTATGATAATAAAGGTAATGGTAGCAAAAGTAAAGATGAATGTTTTTGGGTTTTTTGTAGTAGTTGTAATAGTAGCAATGGAAAAGTAAATAAGCGAAGAACAATATGCAAAAAGCTCGTAGGCAAAGGATCAGTTATGGATAATCATGCCGGATGCGATTCCTCATGCAATAGTTATAACATAGGGTGATATAGAACTAGCTCCAATTCATCAATGTAATGTAGGCATGTATTCCGTAAATAGTCATACGTGCTTATGGAAAAGAACTTGTATGACATCTTTTGTCCTACCCTCCCGTTGCAGCGGGGTCCTAGCGGAAACTAAGGGATATTAAGGCCTCCTTTTAATAGAGAACCGGAACAAAGCATTAGCACATAGTGAATACATGAACTCCTCAAACTACGGTCATCACCGAGAAGTATCCCGATTATTGTCACTTCGGGGTTGTCGGATCATAACACATAATAGGTGACTATAGACTTGCAAGATAGGATCAAGAACACACATATATTCATGAAAACATAATAGGTTCAGATCTGAAATCATGGCACTCGGGCCCTAGTGACAAGCATTAAGCATAGCAAAGTCATAGCAACATCAATCTCAGAACATAGTGGATACTAGGGATCAAACCCTAACAAAACTAACTTGATTACATGGTAAATCTCATCCAACCCATCACCGTCCAGCAAGCCTACGATGGAATTACTCACGCACGGCGGTGAGCATCATGAAATTGGTGATGGAGGATGGTTGATGATGACGACGGCGACGAATCCCCCTCTCCGGAGCCCCGAACGGACTCCAGATCAGCCCTCCCGAGAGAGATTAGGGCTTGGCGGCGGCTCCGTGTCGTAAAACGCGATGAAACTTTCTCCTGATTTTTTTCTCCCCGAGACGGAATATATGGAGTTGGAGTTGAGGTCGGAGGAGGTCCAGGGGGCCCACGAGATAGGAGGCCGCGCCCTAGGGGGGGCGCCCCCCTGTCTCGTGGACAGGCTGTGGGCCCCCTGGCATTAATTCTTTCGCCAAAAATTCTTATTAATTCCAAAAAGTGCCTCCGTGGATTTCCAGGACATTCCGAGAACTTTTCTTTTCTACACATAAAACAACATCATGGCAGTTCTGCTGAAAACAGCGTCAGTCCGGGTTAGTTTCATTCAAATCATGCAAGTTAGAGTCCAAAACAAGGGCAAAAGTGTTTGGAAAAGTAGATACGTTGGAGACGTATCAACTCCCCCAAGCTTAAACCTTTGCTTGTCCTCAAGCAATTCAGTTGATAAACTGAAAGTGATAAAGAAAAACTTTTACAAACTCTGTTTGCTCTTGTTGTTGTAACATGAAAAGCCAGCATTCAAGTTTCAGCAAATATTATGAACTAACCATACTCACAATAACACATAGGTCTCACAATTACTCATATCAATAGCATAATCAGCTAGCGAGCCATAATAATAAAACTCGGATGACAACACTTTCTCAAAATAATCATAACATGATATAACAAAATGGTATCTCGCTAGCCCTTTCTGAGACCGCAAAACATAAATGCAGAGCACCTTTAAAGATCAAGGACTGACTAAACATTGTAATTCATGGTAAAAGAGATCCAGTCAAGTCATACCCAATATAAACCAATAATAATGAATGCAAATGACAGTGTGCTCTCCAGCGGGTGCTTTTAATAAGAAGGGTGATGACTCAACATAAAAGTAAATAGATAGGCCCTTCGCAGAGGGAAGCAGGGATTTGTAGAGGTGCCAGAGCTCGATTTTAAAATAGAGATTGAATAACATTTTGAGCGGCATACTTTCGCTGTCAACGCAACAACTATGAGATGGTTGTATCTTCCATACTACATGCATTATAGGCAGTTCCCAAACAGAATGGTAAAGGTTTATACTCCCCCAACCACCAACAAGCATCAATCCATGGCTTGCTCGAAACAACGAGTGCCTCCAACATACAACAGCCCTGGGGGAGTTTTGTTTAATTATTTTGATTTGCTTTGATCTTTTTGGATCATGGGACTGGGCATCCCGGTTACCGGCCCTTTCTCGTGAATGAGGAGCGGAGTCCACTCCTCTTGAGAATAACCCACCTAGCATGGAAGATATAGGCAGCCCTAGTTGTAACATGAGCTGCTCGAGCATACAAAACAGAATTTCATTTGAAGGTTTGGAGTTTGGCACATACAAATTTACTTGGAACGGCAGGTAAATACCGCATATAGGAAGGTATAGTGGACTCATATGGAACAACTTTGGGGTTTAAGGAGTTTGGATGCACAAGCAGTATTCCCGCTTAGTACAGGTGAAGGCTAGCAAAAGACTGGGAAGCGACCAACTGAGAGAGCGACAACAGTCGTAAACATGCATTAAAATTAATTCACACCGAGTACAAGCATGAGTAGGATATAATCCACCATGAACATAAATATCATGAAGGCTATGTTGATTTGATTCAACTACATGCGTGAACATGTGCCAAGTCGAGTCACTCAATTCATTCAAAGGAGGATACCATCCCATCATACCACATCATAATCATTCTAATAGCATGTTGGCACGCAAGGTAAACCATTATAACTCATAGCTAATCAAGCATGGCACAAGCAACTATAATCTCTAAATGTCATTGCAAATATGTTTACTTCATAATAGCTGACTCAGGAACGATGAACTCATCATATTTACAAAAACAAGAGAGGTCGAGTTCATACCAGCTTTTCTCATCCCAATAAGTCCATCATATATCGTCATTATTGCCTTTCACTTGCACGACCGAACGATGTGTATAATAATAAGAGTGCACGTGCATTGGACTAAGCTGGAATCTGCAAGCATTCAACTCAAGAGAGAAGACAAGTAATATGGGCTCTAAGTTAAATAAACAATCATGCATATAAGAGCCACTAAGCATTTTCAATATGGTCTTCTCGACCCCCAAAGGAAAGAAAAGAAAATAAAACTATTTACACGGGAAAGCTCCCAACAAGTAAAAGAAGAACTAGAAATCTTTTTGGGTTTTCATTTTAATTTCTACTACAAGCATGGAAATTAAACTAACTAATTTTTTTGGTTTTTCTTAAGGTTTATCAAACACACAAGAAGAAAACTAGAAAAAGAAATTTAAACTAGCATGGATAATACAATGAAAGAGTATGAGCACCGACGACTAGTGTGTGAACATGAATGTAAAGTCGGTGAGAAATACGTACTCCCCCAAGCTTAGGCTTTTGGCCTAAGTTGGTCTAATACCAAGGACCGCCTGGCTGATATCCATAAGTGAAACTGGGGTAGTACTGAGATGCAGAGGCAACCGCCTCCTGAGCAGCAGCATGTTGGCGAGCTGCCTCCATTCCCCTCTCATATTCAGTTGCTTCTTCCCTGGTGACAATATATCTTCCTTTTGCCTGATAATCAAAAAGGTAGGGAGCAGGAAGAGTAACAGGGACGACGTTGCGTCTGTCATAGATTAGTCGATAATGGAGGAATTGTTCATTCCTCTCAAGAAAATGATGATCAAACATAGCTTCTTTATCCAAATAAACAGGAGGTACAATCATATCCCCCTCTCGTGGAGCTATATTAAGAAAATTAGCCACACGGGTTGCATAAATTCCTCCAAAGAAATCTCCCCTTCTACTATTATTCTGCAACCTACGTGCAACTATTGCCCCCAAGTTATAACCTTTATAACCTGACACAGCACTCTTGAGGACACAAAGATCAGGGCACACATGTGACATACTTCGTCCTTACCGTTAATGCATCTACCAATAAAGAGAGCAAAGTAATGTATAGCAGGAAAATGAATGCTCCCTATGGTAGCTTGTGCTATGTCCCTAGATTCTCCCACAGTAATACTAGCAAGAAAATCTCTAAATTCAGATTTGGGAGGATCATTAATATTACCCCACTGCGGGAGTTTGCAAGCAGTTGTGAAATCCTCTAAATCCATGGTATAAGATGTATCATAAATATCAAACATGACACTAGGAGAATTACGCGCAGAAATATATTCGAACCTCCGCACAAAGGAATCAGTCAATTGATAATATTGAGGACACTTATCTTGTAAGAAGTCCTCCAGCTCGGCATTACGCACATACGCGTCAAATTCCTCCTTGAAGCCTGCTTCGACCATAAAATCATCGGATGGCCACTCACAAGCCCGTACATTTGCGTCCCTTGGCAAATTAACATCTTGTTCACGTATAGCAATCCTTGGCCCTTTCTTTGCCGAGGAACCTCCTTGGTACATTCTTCTAAGCATATTTCTTTTTCTGAAAATTTCTGAAATTTTAGTAACTTCAAAATAAAAGTGAATAAAACTAAACAAGATTGATAGCAACTACTCCTACAAGTGCCTAGAGCCTATATCATGCATTGGAATTGCTTGGGACCTCAAAATTTAACATGCAAGCTCAAGAACATGGTCACCTATGCAGCAAAAATTTGCAATGAATAAAGCACTAGAACAAAAACTAATTGGACCAATGGAGGAGTCACATACCAAGCAACAATCTCCCAAAGCAGTTTTGTGAATGGAGCTTTGAGCTAAGAGATCGAAAATCGCAGCAAAACGAGCTAGAACTCGTGCTTGAGCTGGATGGGGATTTTTTTGGGTAGAAGATGAAGTGTGTGGGTGCTGGCATAAGTGGAGGGGAGCCACCAGGGGCCCACGAGACAGGGGGCGCGCCCTAAGGGGGGCGCCCTCCTCTCTCGTGGCCTGGTGCTTGCCCCTCCTGCAGTGTTTTCAGTGCCTAAAATCCTCAAATATTCCAGAAAAAATCATACTAAATTTGCAGGGCATTTGGAGCACTTTTATTTTCGGACTATTTTTTAATGCACGGATAATTCAGAAAACAGACGGATAATACTATTTTTGCTTTATTTATTCTAAATAACAGAAAGTAAAAAGAGGGTACAGAAGGTTGTGCCTTCTAGTTTCATCCATCTCGTGATCATCAAAATGAATCCACTAACAAGGTTGATCAAGTCTTGTTAACAAACTCATTCCGAATAACACGGAACCGGAGAAATTTCGAATAACACTAAGTTACCTCAACGGGGATATGAAAATCCCCAACAATAAGAATATCATACTTTTTCTTGACAGTAGGGAGAGGAAATTCAAAACCTCCAAAAATGATAGTTGGAACTTTTTCAATAGAATTGATGCTATGAACTTGAGATTGTTTCCTCGGAAAGTGTACCGTATGCTCATTACCATTAACATGAAAAGTGACATTGCCTTTGTTGCAATCAATAACAGCCCCTGCAGTATTAAGAAAAGGTCTACCAAGGATAATAGACATACTATCGTCCTCGGGAATATCAAGAATAACAAAGTCCGTTAAGATAGTGACATTTGCAACCACAACAGGCACATCCTCACAAATACCGACAGGTATAGCAGTTGATTTATCAGCCATTTGCAAAGATATTTCAGTAGGTGTCAACTTATTCAATTCAAGTCTACGATATAAAGAGAGAGGCATAACACTAACACCGGCTCCAAGATCACATAAAGCAGTTCTAACATAATTTCTTTTAATGGAGCATGGTATAGTTGGAACACCCGGATCTCCAAGTTTCTTTGGTATTCCACCCTTAAAAGTGTAATTAGCAAGCATGGTGGAAATTTCAGCTTCCGGTATCTTTCTTTTATTTGTGATGATATCCTTCATATACTTAGCATAAGGATTTACTTTAAGCATATCAGTTAAGCGCATACGTAAGAAAATAGGTCTAATCATTTCAGCAAAGCGCTCAAAATCCTCATCATCCTTTGACTTGGATGGTTTAGGAGGAAAGGGCATGGGTTTCTGAACCCATGGTTCTCTTTCTTTACCGTGCTTCCTAGCAACAAAATCTCTCTTATCATAACGTTGATTCTTTGATTGTGGGTTATCAAGATCAACAGCAGGTTCAATCTCTACATCATTGTCTTTGCTAGGTTGAGCATCAACATGAACATTATCATTAACATTATCACTAGGTTCATGTTCATCACCTGATTGTGTTTCAGCATCAGAAATAGAAATATCATTGGGATTCTCAGGTGTGTCTACAGTAGGTTCACTAGAAGCATGCAAAGTTCTATCGTTTTTCTTCTTCTTCTTTTTAGAAGAACTAGGTGCCTCTAAATTATTTCTCTGAGAATCTTGCTCGATTCTCTTAGGGTGGCCTTCAGGATACAAAGGTTCCTGAGTCATTCTACCAGTTCTAGTAGCCACTCTAACAGCAAAGTCATTTTTATTATTTAATTCATCAAGCAAATCATTTTGAGCTTTAAGTACTTGCTCAGCTTGAGTAGCAACCATAGAAGCATATTTGCTAACGCGGTGAAGTTCATCTTTAACTCTAGCCAGATTATCACCTACGCGTCCTATCTCGAAAGCATTATTCTTTAACTCTCTACCAACATAAGCATTAAAACTTTCTTGTCTAGCCATAAAGTCATCAAATTCATCTAAGCATGGGCTATGAAATTTAGTAGAGGGTATTTCAACTTTATCATATCTATAGAGAGAATTTACCTTTACTACCTGTGTCGGGTTATCAAGACAATGTGGTTCTTCAGGCGGTATATTAAGACCATGTATTTCTTCAATAGGAGGTAAATTCTTAACATCTTCAGCTTTAATACCTTTTTCTTTCATTGATTTCTTTGCCTCTTGCATATCTTCAGGACTGAGAAATAAAACACCTCTCTTCTTCGGAGTGGGTTTAGGAATAGGCTCAGGAGTTGGCTCAATTGGTTCAGGAATTACTTCAGGAACTGGCTCGGGAAGAGTCCAATTATTTTCATTAGTCAACATATTATTCAATAGTATTTCAGCTTCGTCGACTGTTCTTTCCCTGAAAACACAACCAGCACAACTATCCAAGTAGTCCTTGGAAGCATCGGTTAGTCCATTATAAAAGATATCAAGTATTTCATTTTTCTTAAGAGGATGATCAGGCAAAGCATTAAGTAACCGGAGAAGCCTCCCCCAAGCTTGTGGGAGACTCTCTTCTTTGATTTGCACAAAATTATATATTTCCCGCAAGGCAGCTTGTTTCTTATGAGCAGGGAAATATTTAGCAGAGAAGTAATAAATCATATCCTGGGGACTACGCACACAACCAGGAGCAAGAGAATTATACCAAGTCTTAGCATCACCCTTTAATGAGAACGGAAATATCTTAAGGATATATAAATAGCGAGACTTCTCATCATTAGTAAACAGGGTGGCTATATCATTCAACTTGGTAAGATGTGCCACAACAGTTTCAGATTCAAGGCCATAAAAAGGATCAGATTCAACTAAAGTAATAATATCAGGATCAACAGAGAATTCATAATCCTTATCAGTAACACAGATAGGTGAAGTAGCAAAAGCAGGATCGGGTTTCATTCTAGCATTAAGAGACTGCTGCTTCCATTTAGCTAATAATTTCTTAAGATCATTTCTATCATTGCAAGCAAGAATTTCCATAGCAGCTTCTTCATTCATAACATAACCCTTAGGAACAACAGGTAATACATAATCATTGGGGGAACCTTCATCATCACTATCATCAATAATAGGTTCTTCAATATTTTCATTCCCCCTAACTCTAGCAAGTTGTTCATCAAGAAATTCACCTAATGGCAAAGTAGTATCACGCACAGAAGTAGTTTCATCATGCATAGCAGAAGTGGCATCATCAATAACATGCGACATATCAGAATTCATAGCAGTAGCAGGTTTAGGTGTCGCAAGCCTACTAATAACGGAAGGAGAATCTAGTGCAGAGCTAGATGGCAGTTCCTTACCTCCCCTCGTAGTTGAGGGCAAAATAGTAGTTTAGCGTCTTTCAAGTTCTTCATAGTGATCAACAGATATAAATCCCAAGTGACTCAGAGAATAGAGCTATGCTCCCCGGCAACGGCGCCAGAAATTAGTCTTGATAACCCACAAGTATAGGGGATCGCAACAGCTTTCGAGGGTAGAGTATTCAACCCAAATTTATTGATTCGACACAAGGGGAGCCAAAGAATATTCTTGAGTATTAGCAGTTGAGTTGTCAATTCAACCACACCTGGATAACTTAGTATCTGCAGCAAAGTGTTTAGTAGCAAAAGTGGTATGATAATAAAGGTAACGGTAGCAAAAGTAAAGATAAATGTTTTTGGGTTTTTGTAGTAGTTGTAACAGTAGCAACGGAAAAGTAAATAAGCGAAGAACAATATGTGAAAAGCTCGTAGGCAATGGATCAGTGATGGATAATTATGCCGGATGCGATTCCTCATGCAATAGTTATAACATAGGGTGATATAGAACTAGCTCCAATTCATCAATGTAATGTAGGCATGTATTCCGTAAATAGTCATACGTGCTTATGGAAAAGAACTTGCATGACATCTTTTGTCCTACCCTCCCGTTGCAGCGGGGTCCTAGCGGAAACTAAGGGATATTAAGGCCTCCTTTTAATAGAGAACCGGAACAAAGCATTAGCACATAGTGAATACATGAACTCCTCAAACTACGGTCATCACCGAGAAGTATCCCGATTATTGTCACTTCGGGGTTGTCGGATCATAACACATAATAGGTGACTATAGACTTGCAAGATAGGATCAAGAACACACATATATTCATGAAAACATAATAGGTTCAGATCTGAAATCATGGCACTCGGGCCCTAGTGACAAGCATTAAGCATAGCAAAGTCATAGCAACATCAATCTCAGAACATAGTGGATACTAGGGATCAAACCCTAACAAAACTAACTTGATTACATGGTAAATCTCATCCAACCCATCACCGTCCAGCAAGCCTACGATGGAATTACTCACGCACGGCGGTGAGCATCATGAAATTGGTGATGGAGGATGGTTGATGATGACGACGGCGACGAATCCCCCTCTCCGGAGCCCCGAACGGACTCCAGATCAGCCCTCCCGAGAGAGATTAGGGCTTGGCGGCGGCTCCGTGTCGTAAAACGCGATGAAACTTTCTCCTGATTTTTTTCTCCCCGAGACGGAATATATGGAGTTGGAGTTGAGGTCGGAGGAGGTCCAGGGGGCCCACGAGATAGGAGGCCGCGCCCTATGGGGGGCGCCCCCTGTCTCGTGGACAAGCTGTGGGCCCCTGGCATTAATTCTTTCGCCAAAAATTCTTATTAATTCCAAAAAGAGCCTCCGTGAATTTCCAGGACATTCTGAGAACTATTCTTTTCTACACATAAAACAACATCATGGCAGTTCTGCTTAAAAAAGCGTCAGTCCGGGTTAGTTTCATTCAAATCATGCAAGTTAGAGTCCAAAACAAGGGCAAAAGTGTTTGGAAAAGTAGATACGTTGGAGACGTATCACCCACCTTCTTCGGTCGCTCTCTAGTACTGTCGAACAGGGGCCGACGCTCCTGCGCGCCCCCTGGGGATGTTTCTCGGAGCAGCCCCACGCTAAGGTGGCATGTTCGGAGGGGTGCAGGCTGCACCATGAGGCTTGCCGGCACCGAGAGGCTTTTCAGGGGCCCTGGGAGGGGGCGCGCGGTTGTGGCGGGGACAGGCGCGCACCCCTACCATAGCCTGCGACGTGGGTAGGGTGCAAAATGGCGCTGCTCCCCTGCACGTCGCGTCTAGTAGCTCGGCAACCCGCTCCAGTAGGGAGTCGCGTCCGCTTTCCAGCAGCCTGCACCTCAAGAGCTCCCGAGCCACGATAACCGCAGCCCGCATGTTTGCATGTTCCTACGCGTGTGCGGTGTGGTGGCCGCGGCGTAGCTTGCCGATCGCGCGACGGCGCGGTTGCGGCGCGGCGCCAAAGGGGAAGAGTGGAGTGGAGGTCCTCCTCGTTGGCGGGCGCTGTTGAGGAGGCCCGGACAACCCAGTGCTCGATGTGCTCGACGTGCGCCGTCGAGGCATCGGCCATGGCGTTGGTGGAGCGGCGGAGGACCGGTCGACGGAAGAGGAGATCCGACGCAACCCTACCAGGTGCGCCAAATGGCGGATTACGGGTTCCGCAAACCCTTGAAAGGTTCGAACTCTGGGGTGTGTGCGGAGATCTCAACCTACCCAGCCTGCCTACTCGCGATCCTCCTAAGCCTAGCGCGTCGGGCTCGAAGAGACAAAGAGGCACAACAGTTTATCCTGGTTCGGGCCATCTTGCGGTGTAATACACTACTCCAACATTTTGGTGGATTGCCTCGAAGGGGCTGAGGATGAACTAGTACAGTGGATGAACAAGCCTCAGGAGGTGAGGTGTTCTTGAGCTCAAGAGAGATGGTGAGGTGGTCGAGTGAGAGTGGATCCGATCCCCCTCTATGGTGTTGGCTAAGTCCTATTTATAGTGGTCTTGGTCCTCTTTCCAAATGTTGGCGGGAAGGGATCCCACAACGGCCGGATTTGAAAGGGGACAAGTAGTACAGCTTATCCTGACTAAAGTGGTCTTCGCCTGCGAAAAGCCCCTGGTCGTGACGGTGCGGTGGGCTCGGTGATGACCTACATCCTGCCGTCCTGGTGGTCTTTGTCTTGTTGCACCAGAATGGAAACCTTTGGCTAATTCCTCGGACTCCGCGCATGTGGCTTGCCTCCCTTGCACCAAAGAGGAAACTTGCCCTCTGTGCCCGTTGGCGCCCGCCTGGCCTTGGTCGTCATGGCTCACGTCAGCTGAGCCTCGTGAGGTGCACCTTGCATAGAACTCTCCGCCCCTCGGGAGCTAGCCTGAAGAGGCCGATCCCCTCGGGGGGCTTGGCGTCGTCCGCCTCGCGAGGCTTGGCCCCCCGCGAGGGTCTTGAGTCATTGATGCTGGAGCTGGGCCGTACCAGGCCGTCGGGGGAGCCACGTGGTGGGCCGCAGGCAGGCAAGTCTGGATACCCCCATATCCAGAACGCCAACAGATTTGCCTAGTAAATATTTTGCAGCTATTTTCCAAAGTTTCTATCCAGAAAGAAACTTTGTGAAGGAGGTGCAAGCTAGGCCTATTCAAATGAGTTGAAATTTTGTCACAACCTTCATATGATCAAATAATAGCTCTTCTTCAAATTTGAGCTCATGCCACCTCTCCAAGTGAGCTCTACATCCAATCTTGGTTTCTGATCAGATTTTCAGTTTGTGAAGCAACAATACTTATTGTTTCATTGAAGCTGAAAATTTACCACGACATGCTCCTTATCTATATAAGCTCTCTCCACCAAAAGCCTCTTTGATTCAGAGGATTGCAAAAACACAGGAATAGGAAAAACGTAGTATTGAAATGGCATGTCCACTGGATCCCTATAGGATCTGAGTTTGTTTGATTGTGTCATAGGAAAAACAAAGGATTTCTTCCAAGAGGTTGGAGTGGATGTTAGAATTCCTGTGAAATGTAATACAAATGAATCCTTAGGAAAAAATCCTACAGGATTCAATCCTACAAATCAAACGACCGAGTAGGAAAAAATTCCTAAGGATTCTAATCCTTCAAAGATCCTATGAAAATCCTTTGAATCAAAGAGACCCCAAATTTGGACTCATTGTATCTAACCATTTCCCCTCAGCATTTTCCCTAAGATTCTGTTCAGAGAAGTGCATTATGAAGGAAGTACCACTTTGGCTTGTACAAATGGTATGAAAATCTTATGGCACTCTCATATGAACAAATCATCATGCCTTGCCATGTTTCAGCTCAATCCAAGTTATTATTTGAGTGCAACTTCAATATTTGCATTTCTGGACCCTGTGGCACTTTGTACAGCAAGTGCCACTTATCTTCATCCTAATGAGCTGAAAATTTGCAGAGATACTCACCTTAGTAGTTGATCATCCCCTGCCAAAGCTCAATCTAATCCTCCCGACCAATCTTCTCCAACAAGTTACAAACACCTTGCTGTTCAGCTAGTTTGGACCTAAGCCCAAATCACTTCTTTGCCCCTGCCCTTCTTTGT
Source organism: Triticum aestivum (assembly GCF_018294505.1). NCBI lineage: Eukaryota > Viridiplantae > Streptophyta > Magnoliopsida > Poales > Poaceae > Triticum > Triticum aestivum. The sequence goes on along the minus strand of NC_057807.1, from coordinate 172,142,611 downwards.
TCCTTCCTTGGCACTCATGGTAGAATGATCTATCTCCCAGACATTGTTTCATAGTCCAGAGCACGGGCCACAGTTGTGTGCACGCGGTGATCACGGAGCAGACATGCCAAATAGCGCGCTCTGGAGTATTCCCGCCCATGTTCTCGTCCGTTCCCTCATCGTCTTGATGCATCGCCGTGTCGTGGAGTTTCCCCGTGAGCCTCTGCATCGCCCTGTGCTCTGCTCCTCTCCTATTTCGTCGTCGTTTAGCCGTAGTCGAGCTCGTCCATGACCTGCACCCTCTGCCGTCGCCTTTGTCATGGAGCCAGAGAGCACCTGAGTTCTCTCGAGCCTCCCCTCGGCTATATAAGAGCCTTCCCGACCTCTCCCGCACTTCGTCGCCCTCTCCACGGCTCCTCGACCACCGGAGCACCTCTCCCTCGCCTCTGTCCACCGTCGTCCGCCATGGCCGCCTTGGCCTCGGCCTAAATTCGCGCAAGCTAGGCGCTCCCCTCCCCTGTTCTCTCCACCACTAGCTTCCCCAAGACCCACCGAACCTTCCCCACCTCTTCTTTTGCCGCCGGAGTGGCCGTGGCCGCGACCCCCAATTTTGGCCGTCGCCACCGTTCGCGGCCACCTCAAGTTGCCACTGCTGCAGCCCTCCCCGACGCCCTTACTGCTTCTGGATGGGCGCCGCGCAGCTTCCCGATGCCGCCGGTGCCTTTTCCTCGGCCGGAGATGGCCGGAGGCCGCAGGCCCAGCACCGGCCGCGCCCTCGCCCTTCCTCTTTGTTCGGCTGCAGACGACTGAGCCACCGCCGCTACGGCCTTTCCCCGGCACGCGTGGGGACCTGGCTGGATGCGGCACTCCCTCCCGCACCCGCCGGTGCCCGCACCTCGTCCGGAGGTGGTCGGGAGCAGCGGGGCCAGCGCCAGCCGCGCGCTGCTCGACCTCCTCTGTTCTGTGGCGCATCGCGCCTAGGAGGATGAAGATGACGACTTGGCCATGCGGGCACCTCCTCCCCGCGGACCCCACTTGACAGCTCCTCCAACCTTATCCAGTCAGATAAGTTGAATACGCTTTCCGAATCAGTAAACGTACTCTATTTCTACTACTGCTGAAAATACGATTTCCTATGCGGAAGACGTATTCACTGGAAAGGCGCTTTCTGTTTTAACTTCCAAGGTCCTGCGTGTGAATATTTATTTTATAGATTGGTCCCTGAACTTCAAACACTCGTGTCTTTCCGCTCCTAACTCCGAATGAGGTGATTCCAAGTCTCATGATTTCGTCTCATTGAGCCCGTCATGTTGGTGCCGTTTTCATAATGTTTTCACACAGTGACAATGACCATATTGCCCTTGCCCTTATCTAGACCCCTACAAGAGAGAACCGTTCCAGCAATTCGTTCCGCGGTTTCACCGCACTTCTTCCCGGAGTATCCTTCACCCCCAGGCAAGCCACGACAGTCGCTATGATCGTTTGCATCAGTTGAATAGATGTACTTGCTTATGCTCTTGTTATAATCTAGTCAAATAATTATTTTTATGCTAATGATCATGTTATGCTCTTATGTGACCTAGTCATACTGTTTTGTTCATGTCCATTGTAGCAAAGTGATAAGTAACAAAGTAGTATGATAGTTTTGATAGTAATGGTGGCAGCAACAGTAACGGTAACAATGATATCAGTAGTTTTTAGCAAGTGCGATAGTGACAGTAGCGATAGTAACTTAGCGAGAACAATATGTAGGAAAATCGTAGGCATTAGATCAGCGATTCGTTGGATGATATTCATCCAGAGACAGTCATAACCTAGGGTGATACGGCACTAGCTCCAGTTCATAAATATAATGTAGGCATATATTCCGTAAATAGTCATACGTGATTATGGAAAAAAACTTGCATGACATCTTTTGTCCTAGCCACCCGTGGCAGTGGGGTCCTATTGGAAACTAAGGGATATTAAGGCCTCCTTTTAATAGAGTACCGGAACAAAGCATTAGGACATAATGAATACATGAACTCCTCAAACTACGGTCATCACGGGGAGTGGTTCCGTGTCACATCCCTGGTCCTGTTATGCACTAGGCTAGACCTCATGTGAGCATCATGTTTTAATTCAAATGAAATTTGAATTGAGGGATTTTCAAAGCCTCAGAAACCTTCTAAAAATGATCAACATTAAAATCTTCTCAAAGAAGCCCAAGAAAATGTTCCTCTTAGTCTCTGAAAATATTGCAAAGAGGTAAGACTCAAAACAATATTTTTGGTATCTCAGAGTTAATTATTTTGGGCCTTTGAATTAAATAAATAGCTATTTGCATTGGATATATATTTGATATATAAATAATATATGTCCAATAATACTGGAAAATTTTATGTGGTTTGGTATATTTTAGTCCTAGCCACATAACTATTTTCAGGATTTTATAAAATGGTTTAGTGTCTAAAACTAAATCAAAACAAACTACAGAAAATAGAAAACAGAATTAAATAGAAATAAAAGAGAGAGAGAGAGAGAAGGACTTATCTGGCGCTCACCCGGTAGCCAGTCGGCCCAGCTCCTGTGCGGCCCAGCCCATCTCCACTCCCCCCCCTGTCGTCTTCCTCCTCGCCAGAAGGACCGAGGCGTGGCACGCGCGCCCGAGAGCCCCGGCCACCTCCTGCTTACCTGCTCGCCGCTGGAGGCACCTGAGGGTGCCACGCACTCCCCTCGACCCTCTCCTACTCTCCCCGTGCACCTCCCTCTCTCCCTCGCCCTCATCCTCTCCCCCTCCTCTGTCCTCCTCACCCGAACGGAGCCGCCGCCACCGACGAGAACCACCGTGGCCACCGGCCACCCCACGCCTCACCGACGCCCCAGGAAGCTCTGCCTCGACCTACTCATCCTCCCCACCACTCCAAGCAACACCAGGAGCCCTGCAGTGACGCCATCGCCGCCATCTTCACCGACGGGCATCGAAGATCGCCGGCCCGATTCTCCGTCTCCAGGTCGCCCCCGAGCCCACTGAGACGCGCTCTGCAACCACAGTGAGCTCATGGACCGATTCCCCCTCCTCTCCTGCTCGCGTTCTTGCTCTAGCCCCGTTCCCCACCTCCGCCGAAGCTCGCCGCCGCCACGGCCGACGAGCTCCATGCTCCTGAGCTCGTCCGCTCGCCCGAGCATCACCAGCGTGCTCGCCGCGCTCCTGTGAACCTGCAGCACCCACGGGTTCTCCCTGTTGTGCACCGTAGCACCGTTTCCGCCAACGCCCGAGGTCCGGCAGCCGCTGAGCTCGACGCCGGCGAGGATTACGGCCACCCCAGCTCGCCCCGGTTGCACTGTTGGATGCGCGGGATCGCCAGCTTCCCGTAGAGCCCAGCGGCGCCTCGAATGGCTCCCTGTATCGCAATTCCGAGCCGCCCCGCCGCTACTGTCGTCGCCGGCGACATGTCGCCGGCAGGTTTGACCTGATCGGCCCAGGGGTTGACCCCCCCCCCCTGACGTGTGGGCCCAGGCGCCTGCTTAATTAGTGTTAGGTTAGTTAGTGTTAATTAACTTAGTTAATTAGGTGAGCCACTGACATGCGGGCCCCGCCCGGCTAACTAAGTTAGTTAGGGCTAATCATATTTAGGTTAGTCACTGACCAGTGGGCCCAATCCAGTTAGTTAGGGCTAACTAACTTGGTTAGTTGACTGGGTCACTGACCAGTGGGTCCCACTGGTCAGGTTTGACCTGGTCGACGCCTTTGACCTGCTGACGTCACCCCGGCGTCATGCTGACGCAGTATATGCTTCTGGGATTTTAAATAAGTCAGAAATGATTTATTTATTTTCAGAATATGCCCTAAACTTCAATAAATCATAGAAATTCAACCGTAACTCCAAATTAAATAATTTATATATGAAAAATTATCAGAAAAATTCAAGGAATCCATCTGTACCATTTTCATGCATGTTAGAACAACTTATAACTGCTGTTTAGCACAAATTAATTAATGGCATTTGAATAATCACATATGGAGTTTGAATTTGAATCTTGTATTCAAACCAACTTCATTTAATCTGTTGCTAGTTGCATTAGCTCAAAACACATTCATATTGCCATGTCATGAGCATGCATCATATTGTGCATTGCATTGATTGTATTTCTTCTTTGTTGCCGGTATCTGTTCCCTCCCGGTAGACGATGTTCCGACGTTGTGATCGTTGACACTGATGAAGACTCAATGTTATCTTCAGAAGTGCCAGGCAAGCAAAACACCCTTGTTCATTCCGATAAAATCCCACTCTCTCGCTCCTGCTCTCTTTTAATGCATTAGGACAACAACGATTCAACTGTTACTTGCTGCGGTAGCTGAACCCCTTTATCCTTTGCATGACCTGTCATTGCCACAGTAAATAGATGAAACCCACTAGCATGAGTAGGAGTTGTTTGAGCCCTGTTGTGCCTACTCATTCTTGCTTGTTTGTCATGCCTGCTACTGCTTAGAGTTGTGTCAGGTCTGATTTATCCGGGATGAATCAGAGGTGTGTGAACATGTCCTACTGTGTGTGAGCTAAGTGTGTGAACACGATTTGGTAAAAGGTGTCGGTGAGAGGCCATGTAGGAGTACATGGTGGGTTGTCTCATTGAAGCCGTCCTTAGGAACTGAGTTCTGTGTTTGTGATCCATGATTCAGCTACTACCATACATTGGGCCCTGAAATATGACCCCGCTCGACTTCTTATTCACCCTCGTCCTCTGTCCAGGAGTTGCAAGTAGTTTCTGGTGTTTGTAGTATGCTGGAGGCCGTGGACAGCGCTGACCGGAGGGGTGGGCTGTGATGCGGTAGGCACGTGGCCGGGTATACCGGGCGCCCGTTTGGTGTCACGGAACCCTGTTCACATCGTTTGGGGCTGTGAGCGAAACTCCGGCCGGATCTCCTCATGGATGGAACCCGAATAGGCGATAAACCTGGACTAGAGACTTGAGTGTTTAGGTAGGTCGTGGTCTACACCCACGTCGGCTTTCGCTTGAAGTCTGCCGAGCACATGTCGTGTGCAGACGCTAAGTGGTGGAAACATGTATGAAGAAGTACACCCCTGCAGGGTTAACATCATCTATTCGAATAGCCGTGTCCACGGTAAAGGACTTCTGGGTTGCTTATATCAGTTCATAGACAAGTGAAAGTGGATACTCTAAAATACGCAAGATAAGCGTGAGTGCTATGGATGGCGCTCTCGTAGGGAGACGGGAGCGGATCCATAGTGGTGTATTGATATGGGGAATATGTGGACTCGTGTGCGCCACCTCAAAAGAGTTACATTGCAGTCGTAGTTCAGGATAGCCACCGAGTCAAAGCTGGCTTGCTGCAGTTAAACCCCACCATCCCCTTTGTTGATAATGATGCATATGTAGTTAGTTCTGATGTAAGTCTTGCTGGGTACATTTGTACTCACGTTTGCCTATTTTATGTTTTTGCAGAGAGACTTCGGTCTCACTAGTAGTTTCGCGTGGACTTCGACGTTTAGCTTGTTACCTCAGCTACGATCTTGTGCCCCGGCAGGATCTGGTAGATAGTCAGGCTTCTCAGCCTTTTTCAGTTATAGATGTCTGTACCCAGACATGATAGCTTCCGCTTGTGCTTTGATTTGTATGCTCTGATTGTTGGGTCATGAGACCCATGTTTGTAATATCTCGCTCCTCGGAGCCTATTGAATAAATTACTTGAGTCGTAGAGTCATGTTGTGATGCCATGTTGTATTTGCACATATCGAGCATATTGTGTGTATGTTATTGAAATGCTTGGTATGTGTGGGATCTGACCATCTAGTTGTTTATCTTTAGTAGCCTCTCTTACGGGGAAATGTCTCCTAGTGTTTCCACCGAGCCATGGTAGCTTGCTACTGCTCCGGAACACTTAGGCTGGCCGGCATGTGTCCTTCTTCGTTCCTGTGTCTGTCCCTTCGGGGAAATGTCACGCGATGAATACCGGAGTCCTGTTAGCCCGCTACAGCCCGGTTCACCGGAGTCCTGCTAGCCCAGTGCTACAGCCTGGATTCACTCGCTGATGACCGACACGTTCGATGCTGGGTCATGGATGCCTGTCCCTGTAAGTCTGTGCCACTTTGGGTTTACGACTAGCCATGTCAGCCCGGGCTCCTTATCATATGGATGCTAGCGACACTGTCATATACGTGTGCCAAAAGGCGCAAACGGTCCCGGGCAAAGGTAAGGCGACACCCGTGGGAATACCGTGCGTGAGGCCGCAAAGTGATATGAGGTGTTACATGCTAGATCGATGTGGCATTGAGTCGGGGTCCTGACAGCGTTGGTATCAGAGCTTGACTGTCTGTAGGATTACCAAGCCAAACTGGTCGAAGTTGAGTCTAGAAATTCTTTAGTTATATAAGGGAATTGATTGTGGGATGGAACGTAAGGCTCTTTTTACTCCTTATACCTTATGCCCTTCTGATCTGAGTCATCTTATCTTTCCTACGGGGATTAAGAACTAGGCTATCTCTTCTTGCTATTAGGACCACGTGTTACTAATCAGTAGACTTATAAGATTGTTGGATTTAAGTCTCAGTTCAGTTCCTACTACTTCCGTATGTTAATTGTTGATCTCGGAACCTTGATATTGTGCTTCTGAGTGGTTATGCCACCATTTTGTAGTATGTCTCAAATCTTTTTGAGCATTTATAGCCGTTATGCTATCCGAGTCATCCCAGGTTTCTAAATAGTCTGATGCGTTTGCAAAATCCTTTCCCTCTGGTTTCGATGTTCCTTTATGCCAGCTCAATCACACTAATTGTTGAGTTGAGGTACTCTACTGCCTCGACCTTTATGTTGGAGTTATTATTATGACCCTAGGTGTCTCAGGGGATCATCTAGTGGTCTAGCCATGATTTGTGTCCTAGTGTGATGATTCTGGCCTTTATTCTCGAAAGCATTCCGTGATGCTACTTAGTAGTAGGTATTCTACTCCTGGGTTTGAACCCGAGATTCACCCTACTTACTTCATGTTGATAGTAATTGCTAGCTCCCTTAGGTTATTAGTAACCTTTGCGTTAGTCCTCGAGGTCCGTGGTATATCGTTCTTCCAAATACCATGAACCATTATGGCAGAAGTTTGTTGGATCAAAAGATCACAACAGGCCCTCTATGAGTTCTCCATTCTATATTGCGACTCTGCCAGCTCAACCTTTCTGCATGGGTTATCCGGAAGAATTATGTTGAACTTGGTTCGACATACTAATCTATGCATCCACAACTCAGAAAGTTATATGTTCCTTTGAGTTGTCCCTCTTTAGTTGTCTACTGACCTTCGTCTATCAATTGATAGTCAAGAGTATGCATGCATTCGTTTATCGATGCCTATTACTCTTGTGGTCCGTCAAGCCATTCTATCGTAGAATGATAGGAGAAACAAACTCCAGTACCTCTTCCATATCTAGGATTGGGTCAAAGCAATTGTGCTCCGCAGATCAAAATGCCAGCCCACCTTTTGATTCTGTTCTACCCTGAAGTATTACCGTCTTTATGTCAGGATTTTCATGGGGATTGCACCGGCTCTTGTGAATTCTTGATGTAGTGATACTTCTCGCCATCATTATTCATCCCTCGGTTCCGTGTTGTCGCAACCGGAATGCCGACAAGTGAATCGTGATGTGTGAATTCAATACTCCTAGCAACCTTGTTGCTTGGTAGTTAATGGACAATAATTTCATTCTTAGCGTGTTGGTTTTTGAATCGTCCTTCTAAGACTGATCGTGCTACCTAGTCCTTATTTCGGTGCACCCTTCGATTGATGAGTTAGGATCTTGTCAAGTCCTCACTCATTTGATCATATCGTCTTGCCCTCAAAAGCAAGATTGTTCTCGAGCTTAGTAACATATCGGTGGTTCGTGATTTTCCGAAGATCTTCTCGGAAGTATTACCAGGTTGTCACCTGACCGCTGTGTTGAGCTCGTGATCAAGTTGGTTTCTTGTGAACCACCCTTCTCCAAGAATCTGTGTTGGATATCCCTGAGCTAGTTGGTTAAGCTAGACAACAACTTGGAGGGTTGGAAGATAAAAGCTTGCCTGACTTAGTTCGTCCCAAAGGGATATTCTTGTGTAGTGTGTGTTGAAGAAAGATGATATCTTCATCGATTGGTCCCTGTGATCAGTTGCTGGACCTATTGTCTTATCAATCCTTTGATTGAGTGTGGGCTATCGTCAAATCAAATCAGTACCAACGATTCTCGTAATGTTGTCTTATTCGTGGTTGATCCCTCGAGCATACACCATTACATCTTTGGTCTGACCAATGCTATCACCGTGTTCACTTAACTATGGAATTCCTTTTAAAAGGAAACCTAGATGAATTGTTGTTGAGCCCATTGGCAACATCCTTATCTCCTCCATGATGTTGTTGAACATTAAGCTAGTGTTGGAAACTTTTGAAAGCATTTTCTTCATGCTAGCTCATGAAGTATTTGTTTGATGAAAGGAGTGACTTCCTCTTATACACGTGCATTTGGTGAAAGTTGCCGCCGTGAATTTGAGAAAGATTGTTTTGTTTCCTTTGGAATCATCCCCAAATCAGTCATGCACACGTGCGAAGTATTCTGTAGTCTGGAGGCTTGCAACCTTCATTCTATATGTGTCCCTAGCACACTAAGCCACTGATTGACTTGTTCAAGGAAAAGAAATCTATGCTTGGGATCTAATCCATGGACTTGCGTAAAGACTTCGATATCCTCGATGATGGTTCTCCACCTGAACTCGGTAGTGTTTTATTGTAAGACTACCACGTGGTCATGCTTGTCTAGGACATCGTGTTCACATGTTGTAGCAGAACCAGCTCATGTTTTGGAGCTTACTATCGTAGTTCATTCCCCGAGAATCTCGCAACGTCATCTCGTCGATTTGTGTTGCAAACTTTCATTTTTCTTCCTAGACTCGATGAGTCTGGAATATCCTGACACCAACCAGATCTGAATCTCAGGCAGATATGATGGTTTGGAACATTTCCCAAGAACTATAATATTGGTCCCTCGATAACCGGTAAAGTGGATGTCGTGGCCAACACACCCAGCCGGAAGACCTATTATTGTAGTATCTTGTTTGAGGAAGTTGGCCACCTCCCCATAAGGATTTCGTAGGATTTACCTCCGTAACTGTTCCTTATGGATTCTGTTGCTCCCGAAGTCCGACCTTTACTTGATGTTCTAGTTATCAAACCATATCTATGAATGGGTTACACTAGCACGTCAAGGAGAACATTAGAAGCGGAGTGCTAAATGTCTCTCGGTCGATCATCCAGATTTTATTTCCTTGGCCCCGCCAAGGGTGAAATCTGAGAAAGTGTTATCCTCCTTTGCATCTGCATCGTCCATCGCTATTCATCATGGTAGTATGTTGTGTTGTCAGCACCCTTGACACGGATGTTGATAAAACCTTGATGATTGTGGAAATGCTCAAGTTCTTGAGAGCACGTACAAGCGCTACGTGTTATCATCGGCTCTAACTGGGATTCCTCTCAGTTTCCTCGGCAATGCTATGACCTTTTCAAACAGTGAATTCACTCTCTATTGATGAGCCTCTCCCCAGTTACCAGAATCATTCCCAGCATTTGCATTTTGTTCCCAGCTTGCACCGCCAATGTGCCATTCTACCATGGGTCTCTTCCATTTCCGGTGGTAAGCAAGTTCATCCATTACGTTGTCTTCAACAAGGTAATCCACATCAGCCAAGTCCGAGTATACCATTCCACCGACCCCCTCCAAACGATTGCTCGAGAATTGCCTTAGGCTGGTTTAAAGAGTCTCAATGATCTCTGAATCAAAGGTAATTCTTTTTGCCACTTAAGGGGATATTTCTACGAGTCACCTTCCCTAAGGTGCATCGTTATGGTATCATGGAAACTCAACTCCTCGCTACGTTGACAACCGTTCACCACCCTCTTAGGTGTGGAATTGTGGTCTACCTAGTGAACCTTCGTCATCTGCTTCACTCCATTCCTATGGATGTGTGCTTCGCCTCTCAGCTCGAGAGATGTTGCTATGTCTCATTCCGTGAGTTAATCCTGAGTTGTTCGACCTTCGAGAAGAACCATTCTTTTAGGATCTTTCCTTTCCTCTCGTTGTCATGTTAGTTGGAGTTCTCAGAGCAAGACTTCGAGACAAAGATGGTGATCGAATCAACGCTTTGATAAAGTGCACCCTGGATCGTGAAGATTGTGCTAGTTTGCGTTTCCCCTTCACCCTACCCTACGCTTGAATCTCGGGACGAGATTTTTGTTTAGTGGGGGTGAGTTGTCACATCCCTGGTCCTGTTATGCACTAGGCTAGACCTCATGTGAGCATCATGTTTTAATTCAAATGAAATTTGAATTGAGGGATTTTCAAAGCCTCAGAAACCTTCTAAAAATGATCAACATTAAAATCTTCTCAAAGAAGCCCAAGAAAATGTTCCTCTTAGTCTCTGAAAATATTGCAAAGAGGTAAAACTCAAAACAATATTTTTGGTATCTCAGAGTTAATTATTTTGGGCCTTTGAATTAAATAAATAGCTATTTGCATTGGATATATATTTGATATATAAATAATATATGTCCAATAATACTGGAACATTTTATGTGGTTTGGTATATTTTAGTCCTAGCCACATAACTATTTCCAGGATTTTATAAAATGGTTTAGTGTCTAAAACTAAATCAAAACAAACTACAGAAAATAGAAAACAGAATTAAATAGAAATAAAAGAGAGAGAGAGAAGGACTTATCTGGCGCTCACCCGGTAGCCAGCCGGCCCAGCTCCTGTGCGGCCCAGCCCATCTCCACTTCCCCCCCCCTGTCGTCTTCCTCCTCGCCAGAAGGACCGAGGCGTGGCGCGCGCGCCCGAGAGCCCCGGCCACCTCCTGCTTACCTGCTCGCCGCTGGAGGCACCTGAGGGTGCCACGCACTCCCCTCGACCCTCTCCTACTCTCCCCGTGCCCCTCTCGCTCTCCCTCGCCCTCATCCTCTCCCCCTCCTCTGTCCTCCTCACCCGAACGGAGCCGCCGCCACCGACGAGAACCACCGTGGCCACCGGCCACCCCACGCCTCACCGACGCCCCAGGAAGCTCTGCCTCGACCTACTCATCCTCCCCACCACTCCAAGCAACACCAGGAGCCCTGCAGTGACGCCATCGCCGCCATCTTCACCGACGGGCATCGAAGATCGCCGGCCCGATTCTCCGTCTCCAGGTCGCCCCCGAGCCCACTGAGACGCGCTCTGCAACCACAGTGAGCTCATGGACCGATTCCCCCTCCTCTCCTGCTCGCGTTCTTGCTCTAGCCCCGTTCCCCACCTCCGCCGAAGCTCGCCGCCGCCACGGCCGACGAGCTCCATGCTCCTGAGCTCGTCCGCTCGCCCGAGCATCACCAGCGTGCTCGCCGCGCTCCTGTGAACCTGCAGCACCCACGGGTTCTCCCTGTTGTGCACCGTAGCACCGTTTCCGCCAACGCCCGAGGTCCGGCAGCCGCTGAGCTCGACGCCGGCGAGGATTACGGCCACCCCAGCTCGCCCCGGTTGCACTGTTGGATGCGCGGGATCGCCAGCTTCCCGTAGAGCCCAGCGGCGCCTCGAATGGCTCCCTGTATCGCAATTCCGAGCCGCCCCGCCGCTACTGTCGTCGCCGGCGACATGTCGCCGGCAGGTTTGACCTGATCGGCCCAGGGGTTGACCCCCCCTGACGTGTGGGCCCAGGCGCCTGCTTAATTAGTGTTAGGTTAGTTAGTGTTAATTAACTTAGTTAATTAGGTGAGCCACTGACATGCGGGCCCCGCCCGGCTAACTAAGTTAGTTAGGGCTAATCATATTTAGGTTAGTCACTGACCAGTGGGCCCAATCCAGTTAGTTAGGGCTAACTAACTTGGTTAGTTGACTGGGTCACTGACCAGTGGGTCCCACTGGTCAGGTTTGACCTGGTCGACGCCTTTGACCTGCTGACGTCACCCCGGCGTCATGCTGACGCAGTATATGCTTCTGGGATTTTAAATAAGTCAGAAATGATTTATTTATTTTCAGAATATGCCCTAAACTTCAATAAATCATAGAAATTCAACCGTAACTCCAAATTAAATAATTTATATATGAAAAATTATCAGAAAAATTCAAGGAATCCATCTGTACCATTTTCATGCATGTTAGAACAACTTATAACTGCTGTTTAGCACAAATTAATTAATGGCATTTGAATAATCACATATGGAGTTTGAATTTGAATCTTGTATTCAAACCAACTTCATTTAATCTGTTGCTAGTTGCATTAGCTCAAAACACATTCATATTGCCATGTCATGAGCATGCATCATATTGTGCATTGCATTGATTGTATTTCTTCTTTGTTGCCGGTATCTGTTCCCTCCCGGTAGACGATGTTCCGACGTTGTGATCGTTGACACTGATGAAGACTCAATGTTATCTTCAGAAGTGCCAGGCAAGCAAAACACCCTTGTTCATTCCGATAAAATCCCACTCTCTCGCTCCTGCTCTCTTTTAATGCATTAGGACAACAACGATTCAACTGTTACTTGCTGCGGTAGCTGAACCCCTTTATCCTTTGCATGACCTGTCATTGCCACAGTAAATAGATGAAACCCACTAGCATGAGTAGGAGTTGTTTGAGCCCTGTTGTGCCTACTCATTCTTGCTTGTTTGTCATGCCTGCTACTGCTTAGAGTTGTGTCAGGTCTGATTTATCCGGGATGAATCAGAGGTGTGTGAACATGTCCTACTGTGTGTGAGCTAAGTGTGTGAACACGATTTGGTAAAAGGTGTCGGTGAGAGGCCATGTAGGAGTACATGGTGGGTTGTCTCATTGAAGCCGTCCTTAGGAACTGAGTTCTGTGTTTGTGATCCATGATTCAGCTACTACCATACATTGGGCCCTGAAATATGACCCCGCTCGACTTCTTATTCACCCTCGTCCTCTGTCCAGGAGTTGCAAGTAGTTTCTGGTGTTTGTAGTATGCTGGAGGCCGTGGACAGCGCTGACCGGAGGGGTGGGCTGTGATGCGGTAGGCACGTGGCCGGGTATACCGGGCGCCCGTTTGGTGTCACAGAACCCTGTTCACATCGTTTGGGGCTGTGAGCGAAACTCCGGCCGGATCTCCTCATGGATGGAACCCGAATAGGCGATAAACCTGGACTAGAGACTTGAGTGTTTAGGTAGGTCGTGGTCTACACCCACGTCGGCTTTCGCTTGAAGTCTGCCGAGCACATGTCGTGTGCAGACGCTAAGTGGTGGAAACATGTATGAAGAAGTACACCCCTGCAGGGTTAACATCATCTATTCGAATAGCCGTGTCCACGGTAAAGGACTTCTGGGTTGCTTATATCAGTTCATAGACAAGTGAAAGTGGATACTCTAAAATACGCAAGATAAGCGTGAGTGCTATGGATGGCGCTCTCGTAGGGAGACGGGAGCGGATCCATAGTGGTGTATTGATATGGGGAATATGTGGACTCGTGTGCGCCACCTCAAAAGAGTTACATTGCAGTCGTAGTTCAGGATAGCCACCGAGTCAAAGCTGGCTTGCTGCAGTTAAACCCCACCATCCCCTTTGTTGATAATGATGCATATGTAGTTAGTTCTGATGTAAGTCTTGCTGGGTACATTTGTACTCACGTTTGCCTATTTTATGTTTTTGCAGAGAGACTTCGGTCTCACTAGTAGTTTCGCGTGGACTTCGACGTTTAGCTTGTTACCTCAGCTACGATCTTGTGCCCCGGCAGGATCTGGTAGATAGTCAGGCTTCTCAGCCTTTTTCAGTTATAGATGTCTGTACCCAGACATGATAGCTTCCGCTTGTGCTTTGATTTGTATGCTCTGATTGTTGGGTCATGAGACCCATGTTTGTAATATCTCGCTCCTCGGAGCCTATTGAATAAATTACTTGAGTCGTAGAGTCATGTTGTGATGCCATGTTGTATTTGCACATATCGAGCATATTGTGTGTATGTTATTGAAATGCTTGGTATGTGTGGGATCTGACCATCTAGTTGTTTATCTTTAGTAGCCTCTCTTACGGGGAAATGTCTCCTAGTGTTTCCACCGAGCCATGGTAGCTTGCTACTGCTCCGGAACACTTAGGCTGGCCGGCATGTGTCCTTCTTCGTTCCTGTGTCTGTCCCTTCGGGGAAATGTCACGCGATGAATACCGGAGTCCTGTTAGCCCGCTACAGCCCGGTTCACCGGAGTCCTGCTAGCCCAGTGCTACAGCCTGGATTCACTCGCTGATGACCGACACGTTCGATGCTGGGTCATGGATGCCTGTCCCTGTAAGTCTGTGCCACTTTGGGTTTACGACTAGCCATGTCAGCCCGGGCTCCTTATCATATGGATGCTAGCGACACTGTCATATACGTGTGCCAAAAGGCGCAAACGGTCCCGGGCAAAGGTAAGGCGACACCCGTGGGAATACCGTGCGTGAGGCCGCAAAGTGATATGAGGTGTTACATGCTAGATCGATGTGGCATTGAGTCGGGGTCCTGACATTCCGACTATTGTCACTCTATGGTTGCCGAATCATAACACGTAGTAGGTGACTATAACTTGCAAGATCAGATTTATAACAAAGTATAATGGTGAAAACATAAATGGTTCAGATTTGAAATCATCGCACCAGGGCCTAAAGTGACAAGCATTAAGCATGGCAAAGTCATAGCAACATCAATCTCAGAACATAATGGATACCAGGGATCAAGCCTTAACAAAACTAACTCGATTACATGATGAATCTCATCCAACTCCTCACCGACCAGTGAGCCTATGAAGGAATTACTCACTCCCGGTGGGGAGCATCATGGATTGGCGATGGAGAAGGGTTGGTGATGACGAAGATCGAAGATCCCCCTCTCCAGTGCCCCAAACTGACTCCAAATCTGGCCTCCCGATTCAGAATAGGAGACGGCAGCGGCTCCATCTCGTGAAATGCGATAATTCTTTGTCCCTGATTTTTTACTAGAAATTTTTTATAGTGTCGGTTTCAAGGTCTGCGGGGCCACCAGGTGGGGACAACCCACCTGGGCGCGCTTGGAGGGGGGCACGCCCTACTTTGTTGTGCCCACCCAGGTGCCCCCCTCCAGTGGTTCTTGGCTCTAGAAATTCTCTTTTATTGTATAATAATTCCTCGCAAAGTTTCATTCCATTCTGAGAACTTTTATTTCTGCACAAAAACAACACCATGGTAGTTCTGCTGAAAAACAACGTCAGTCCGGGTTAGTTCATTCAAATCATGCAAATTAGAGTCCAAAACAGGAGGAAAAGTGTTAGGAAAACTAGATATGACGTAGACGCATCAACTCCCACAAGCTTAAACCTTTGCTTGTCCTCAAGCAATTCAGTTGATAAACTGAAAGTGGAAAAGAAAAACTTTTACAAACTCTTTTCCTTTTGTTTCCATAAATAAGCTTAAACAACACCCATGTTTTCAGCAAAGATTATAACTGACCATGTTGACAATAACTCTTAAAAATTATATTAACTCATATCAATGACATAATCAACTAGCGAGCAATGATAAGACATCTCAAATAGCAACACGTTGTTAAAACAACTATAATACAATATGACAATAGTGGTATCTCGTTAGCCCTTTCTGAGACCGCAAAACATAAATGCAGAGCACCCCCAAAGTTCAAGTGGCAACTAACCATTGTAATTCACGGTAGAAAAGATTCAGTCATGATGCACCCAACATTAGCTACACATAATGCATCAACACGACAGCAGTGCTCTCAGGTTCTGGTGCTTATTTGAGAAGGTGATGACACAACATAAAAGTAAATAGATAGTCCCTTCGCAGACAGAAGCAGTGATTTACAGAGGTGCCAGAGCTCAAGTTTTTAAAATAGAGGTAAATGAAATTTTGAGACATGCACCCTTCTTGTTTACTTCGCGACCATCAGTTATCAATATCTTCCATGCTAAACACATTAGTAGTGGTTACCAAACGATAAAGTAAAGGTTAATGCTCCATAGGAGTTTTTCTTTGATTATTTATAAGTTCTTTTTGCAATTGGGACTGGGAATCCCTATTACCGCCCCTTTCTCGTGCAATGGTGAGTGAGTAAACACTCGTCCTGAGAATAACCCGCTTAGCATGGAAGATACCAACTACCTCCTATCGCTCTATGAACAATGCAGACACACAAAAAGGATATTTATTTGAAGCTTTTAGAGGTGGCACATGTAAATTTACTTAGGACGGCAGGGTAATACAACATATAGGTAGTTATGGTGGACTCATCTGGAATAAGTTGGATTTCAGGTTTTGATGTACAAGCAGAATTCATACTTAGTACATGCGAAGGCTAGCCAATAGGTTGAGAAGCGGCTAGCTAGAGAGAAACAACGGTCATGAACATGCATTATGCATAAGTAACATTGGATACTAGAATGAGTAGGATATGAACACCATGAATATAAATACGATAGAGGCTATGTTGGTTTTGATTCAACTACATGCATGAACATGTGCCAAGTCAAGCCACTCGAACATTCAGAGGAGGATACCATATCATCATACTACATCACAATCATTTTAACGCGATGTTGACATCCAAAATAAATCATTATCCACTCCTAGCTACTTATGCATGGCATGAGAAACTATAATCTCTAAATGTCATTGCAAACATGTTTGATCATAATAGGCTGAATCATGGATACTAGGTTAAACATATTTACAAAAACAGAACAAGTCGAGTTCATACCTGTTTCTCTCTGCCACGGCCAGTTCATCGAATATCATCACTATTGCCTTTCACTTGCAGGACCAAACAATTTGAAAATAATAATAGTGCAAGAGTGACGTGGACTAAGCTGGAATCTGCGAACATTTTATTCAAAAGGAGAAGACAAGGTAACATGGACTCTTTGTCAGATCAAGAATAATGCATATGAGAGCCTGTCAACATTTTCATCGCGATTGTCTCCTCGGTAGGACTCAATAAAAAGAAAAGAAATTCAGAGAAACACACTGACATATTTTTGGAGTTTTTAGTTTTTCATAAACAAGCAAATAAAAAGGGAAAAGCAAAACAAGAAAAACTATTTACACGAGAAAGCTCCCAACAAGTAAAAGAAGAACAAGGAAATCTTTTTGGGTTTTCTTTTTAGTGCTACAACAATTTAAACTAGGAAAACAATCAACAAGAAGCAAGAAATATGTTTTTGGATTTTCTCAAAGTTTTTCAAACACATAAGAAGAAAGGAAGAAAATAAATTTAACATGGATAATACAACGAAAAAGTGTGAACACCGACAACTGGAATGAAATGTGTGAACATAATGTAATGTCGGTGAAAATACGTACTCCCCCAAGCTTAGGCTTTAGGCCTAACTTGGTAATTAGTCAGTAGCCTGTGTAATGGTTCGAGTGGTAGCGCACGGAGGCTCTCGGTGTGGATAGCTCAGCCCGCCGTGCAGCCACAATCACGGCGTTATGGGCTCGGGCCTCGCTCTCAATAACAAAATATCTTCCCATGTTGTGAACATTAAAGAGAGCAGGTGCAGGCAAATATGTGTCCACCACGGAGTCCTTATTAAACAAAAATTTATAAGTGAAATTATGGGATTCACCTCTAAGGATCTTATGATGTTTCATAGCATCAAAGTCTAGGTACTGCGTGGGTAAAATAGGATCACAGGGCAAAGGTGAAACACCCAGCTCTCTTGCTAAGCATGTGGCATAAATTCCACCATAAAAATATCCACTACCAGCGTTGTGTTGCAACCTATGTGCAACAATAGCTCTAAGATTATAACTTTCGTCACCGGTGAGGGCGGTGCATATGAGGCTCAAGTCTGGAGCACAAAGTGTACTACAATCTTGTTTTCCTACAATACATTTTCCATTAAATAATGCGAAGTACTGGATTGCAGGAAAATGAATGCTCTTTATTCTACCTTGCGTCACTCCCCTAGTCTCACCATAGAAAAGACTAGTCAAGGATATCTCAAACTCAGACCTTGGTGGTTCATCAAGCAAACCCCAGAATGGGATTTTGCAGTGGTGAGCGAATCTCTCTAAAGATATAGTAAATGGATTTTCATATAATTTAAATGACACCCTAGACTCACGGGGATGGAACTTAAATCCTTTGAAAAATGATTCAATGAGAGTGAGGTGTTGGCTGCACTTATCTAAAATGTAGGGAACGAGATCGGCATTGTGAACATATTGCTCAAATTCCTCCTTAATGCCCACACTCACCATATAATCGTTGCATGGCCATACGCATGTTTTGGTGGCTGCATCTCGTATGGAACTTTCACTCGGTTCAACATAAGACCGACGAGCGGAGCGGCTACTAGAAGATGCCTCCGAGGATCTCCTCCTCTAAGAACTCCTTCTAAAGAATTCCATAATATTCGCGTACAATTTTTTTGAAAATTTTGGGATCACAAAAAATTCTTAACAAAACTTCACAAGATTGGTAGCAACTACTCATAGGGATGTATAGAGGCCATAGCAAGCATTCAAACTACTTAGAACTCTAAGAATTCAACATGCAAGCTCATCTACAGCAGCACCAAGAGTAATTAATTATTAAAAATATAAACCACTAAAGCAAAAACTAATTGGATAAACAGAAGATTCACATACCAAGAAACAATCCCCCGAAACAGTTATGGAAACAGAGCTTCGAGCAAAGAGATCGAAATCCGTGGGGTTGAGAGCAAGAACATGAAAGAGAGAGCAATGGTGATTTTTTCTGGAGGTAGGTGATGATGTGGGATGAAGGGATAAGTGAGGGGGCCCACGTGGGGACCACAACCCACCAGGGCGCGCCTGGGTGTCCTGACGCGCCCAGGTGGGTTGTGCCCACCTCGTGCACCTCCCTCTGATATTATTTGCACAAAAAATTCTTAAATATTCAGAAAAATCGTATTAAATTTTCAAAGCATTCTGAGAACTTTTACTTTTGGGTCATTTTTTATTGCATGAAAAATTCAAGAAAACAAGCATAGCATGGCATTTTATTTTATTTGACTAATAAAAATAGAAAAAAAAGGTAGGGAGAGAAGGTAGTGCTCAGTAAATTCATCAACTTCTTACCTCTCAGAAATGATCCATTAATAAGGTTGATCAAGTCTTATTAACAACCACTTTCGATTAGCATGAAACCGAAGAAGTTTCATGAATCACTAAGTTACCTCAATGGGGATATGAATGTCCCCAACAATAAGCATTTCATATTTCTTTTTAACAGTAGGTAGAGGTAGTTGAAAACTTCCAATAGTGATTGTCGGAGATTTTTCAATAACATTAATACCATTCACTTGGAATTGTTTCTTCGAGAAGTGCACCGTATGCTCATTACCATTGATATGAAAAGTGACCTTGCTTTTATTGCAATCAATAACAACTCCTGTAGTATTCAAGAAAGGTCTACCAAGGATAATCGACATGTTGTCATCCTCGAGCATCTCAAGTATAACAAAGTCAGTTAAGATAGTAACATTAGCAACAACAACAGGCGCATATTCACAAATACCAATAGGTATGGCAATTGATTTGTCAGCCATTTGCAAAGATATTTCAGTAGGTGTGCGTTTATTCAAATCAAGTCTTTTATATAAAGAGAAAGGCATAACACTAACACCAGCTCCCAAATCACATAAAGCAGTTATCACATAATTTCTTTTAATGCAGCAAGGTATAGTTGTTATTCCGAGATCTCCAAGTTTGTTAGGTACTCCATCTTTAAAAGTATAATTATCAAGCATGGTGGAGACTTCAGCTTCCGATATTTTTCTCTTGTTGGTTATGATGTCTTTCATGTACTTTGCATAAGGAGGCATTTTTAAGATATCAGTCAAGCGAGTACGCAAAAAGACTGGCCTCAGCATTTCAGCAAAGCGTTCAAATTCTTCATCATCTTTCTTTTTTATTGACTTAGGTGGAAAGGGCATAGGTTTTTGAACCCATGGTTATCTTTCCTTACCGTGTTTTCTAGCAACAAAGTCCCTTTTATCATATCTTTTATTCTTGGGTTGTGGATTATCAAGATCAACAACTGGTTCTATCTCAACATCATTGTCTGGTTCTTTATTATTCATCTGAGTTTCTTCATGAACCTCATCATTATCTTTTTCATTATCATAAGGTGAGTGTTCACTACTAGATTGAGTTTCAGCATCAAAGATAGAAACTTCAATATCATTATCAGGAGGTTTTTCTACTTCAAGTTCACTAGAGGCATGCAAAGTCCTATCATTTTTTTCTTTTTCCTTTTAGAAGGACTAGGTGCATCAGTGTTAATTCTTTGAGAGTCTTGTTCAATCCTCTTTGGGTGTTCCTCAGGATAATGTGTTTCCTGAGTCATTTTACCTCCTCTAGTTGCTATCCTAACAGTAAAGTCACTTATATTATTGTTCATTTCATCAAGCAACTCTCTTTGAGATGTAGCAACTTGTTCTAATTGAGTTTGAACCATATAGGCATGCTTTCCTACACCTCTAACATCATTTGAGGTTCTAAATAGCAAGTCACTTAAGCTAGCAATCATATCAAAGTTGTATTTCAACTATTTCATAATATTTGCATTGAAGTGATCTTGCTTTCTAATATAATTTCAAACTCATAAAGGCATTGGCTAGGATGTTTATTATGGGGATTATCACTATCATTGAATTTCGTTAAATAATTTACCTCTATCACCTTAGGTGGTGGTGGTGTATCAAGCCCATGTATTTCTTCAATAGGTGGTAAACTTTTGACATCCTTGGCTTTAATACCTTTTTCCTTCATAGATTTCTTTGCCTCTTGCATATCTTCAGGACTGAGATATAAAATACCCCTCTTTTTCGGAGTGGGTTTAGGCGGTGTTTCAGGAGGAGTCCAATCATCATAATTTTTCAATGTGTTATTCAATAATTCTTCACCTTGCTCAATAGTTCGTTCCCTAAAAATACAACCAGCACAAGTATCTAGGAAATCCCTAGAAGCATCAGTTAGTCCATTATAGAAGATATCAAGTATTTCATTTTTCTTAAGATGATGATTAGGCAAAGATTAAGCAATTGGAGAAGCCTCCCCCAAGCTTGTGGGAGACTCTTGTGACGCCCGGGTAGTTAAGCTACAGTGAACCTCCGCTAATGATGCCACGTCATCTCGGTTACTGTTGATAAACTCGCGTCAGTTCGTCAGTTCGATACCCAGTTCAAATTTCAAATTTTAAAATAAAACCAAACAAAAAAGTTTTCAAACAATAAAACAAAAAATGTTTGGGTTGTGGAAAATATTCCATACTAAATATTGGTGAAGAAACGGCACTTCTATAAAGTATATAAGTGCATTATATTAAGTACATCAGTAGCAAAAATGATTATTTGAATACCTTTTATAATTAATAAAATGCAAACTAAGTTATTCGGGGTATAGACTTTTTGTGACTATGGACTAAGTTGAAATACTAATTTAGATACTAAGTGTATATTTTACTAAAATAAATTGCAACTAAACCAAAACAGGAAAGAATAAATAAAAAGAAAAGAATAAAAAAACAACAACAAAAGAAAATAAAAGCCCCCCTCGCTGGGCCTCGGCCTAGCTGGCCATTGGGCTAGCCAGGCCGGCCCAGCCGGCGCCCCACTCCCCTCCTCCATATCCCCACTCTAGGGAAACCCTAACCTGTAACCCCCCCACTCGCCCCCACTACTCTCTCCTCCCCCGATCCGATCTGGATCGGGGCACTCCCTCGTGCTACTCCCTCCCGAGCTGGACGCCATCGCCCCGCCACCTTGCCGTCTCCCACCCCGGCGCGCCCTACCACCGACGCCACCGCCGGATCCCGAAGGTCGCGCCACCCGCCCCCGTCGCGCTGGACCACACGTTCCTGCCTTGTCTTCGTCCTCTCGTGGTTCTTCTCCAGCATCGCCGCCGGCCTCCTCGAGCTCCTCCTCGACCCGATGCCGTCGCCTGTCGTCGCCACCACCATGTCGCCGGCCTGCCTCCTCCTCCTTGCCGGCCTGCACCTCATCACCGCATCGCCGTCGTCTCCATCTCCTCCCCGCGCCCCACTGCCCTGATCCCTGCATCCCGTAGTGAGCCTCGACTCCTCCTCTCCTCCGCTGTCGCACGCTGCACCCCGCGCTCCATGCGCGCTCACCGCCCCGCGCATCGCCGCGCCCTCACCCCGGCTCTGCCTTGCTTCACCCGCGCCTCGTTCATCCTCGCCTCGCGTCGCCCCCTTTCCCCCGTGCGCCCCGCGCCCGAGCTCTGGACGGACTCTCGTCCGCCGCGATCGTCGCCATGAGCCCCGCCTCCCCTGGCCCTGGCCGCCTACACCGACGTGCGTCGTGCGCGCCCAGCACCCCTCGGGCTCACGCCTGTTCGGGCACCCCGCCCCGTTGCTCGCCCGTAACCGCTAAGGCCCCTCTGGCCCAATGACAAACGGGCCCCAACGCCTTAGAACGATTTTATAAAAAAGGAATTTAAAATAATAATAATAATAATAATAATAAATAAAAATTAATTAATTAAAAAATTAATTCGGTATTAGTTTAACCTAATCATTTTAGTTAACTAATTAGGGCTAACTAATTAACCTAAACTCTAATTAACCTAAACAGTGAATGACAGGTGGGTCCCACTGGATCCACACATCAGTTTGACCAGTCAACACCTCTGTTGACTGCTGACATCATGCTGACGTCAGCAAACACTATTCTGGATAATATCGAATTAAATTAATTAAATAAATTCTAAAAATGATTTAAAACTTTAGAAAATCATATAAAAAAACCGTAGCTCAGATGAAAATACTTTCTACATGAAAGTTGCTCAAAACAACGAGACGAATCCAGATACGCAACCCATTCGTCTGCCACGCGTCCCTAGCTTAGTGAACCCACAAATTTCCTCCTTCGGTTCATTTGTCCGAAAACGCAAAACACCGGGGATACTTTCCCGGATGTTTCCCCCTTTCCCTGGTATCACGTAATACCGCGTTAGGGCACACCTAACACCGCTCAGTGTCATGTCATGCATCGTCATGCTTATGTTTGCATTGTATTTACTGTTTCTTCCCCCCTCTTCTCTCCGGTAGACTACGAGACCGACGCTGCTGCTGCCCAGTTCGACAACGGTGTTGACGACCCCTCCTTCTCGACTGAGCTTCCAGGCAAGCCCCCCCTTTGATCACCAGATATCGCCTATTCTTCTCTCTACTGCTTGCATTAGAGTAGTGTAGCATGTTGCTGTACGGTTACTCCTATTCTGTTGCATAGCCTGTCATTGTTGCTAAAGTCATTGGTACCTTACCCGCAATCCTAAATGCCTAGTATAGGATGCTAGTTTATCATCATTGGCCCTACATTCTTGTCAGTCTGCCTTTCTATACTATCGGGCCGTGATCACTCGGGAGGTGATCAAGGGTATATACTATACTTATACACATACTATATAGATGGTGACTAAAGTCGGGTAAGCTTGTTGAGTACCCGCACGTGATTCCGATGTGGGGGCTCGAAGGACGTGGCTCCATCCCGGTAGAGGTGGGACTGGGTTCCCGACGGCCCCCGATTTTTACTTTGTGGCGGAGCGATAGGGCAGGTTGAGACCACCTAGGAGAGAGGTGGGCCTGGCCCTGGTCGGCGTTCGTGGTTACTTCAAAATAACATGCTTAACGAGATCTTGGTATTGGATCTGAGTTGGGTCGTTGACCTTATACGCACTAACCGCCACGTGGGACAAGATATGGGCAACCGGCGTCGTGGTATCAGCCGAAGCTCTTTTTGACATCAACGACTGAGCGGCACGTGCTGCATTGGACCGTAAGCTCGTGCTTGTATTAAGGGGGCTAGGTCTGCTTCCGGCCGCGTACGCAACGTGCAGATGTGCAATGGGTGATGGGCCCAGACCCCTACGTGCATAGGATTTAGACCGGCGTGCTGACCTCTCTGTTGAGCCTAGGTGGGGCTGCGAGTGTTGATCTTCTGAGGCCGGACATGACCCAGGAAAGTGTGCCCGACCAGAGGGATCGAGCGTGTCGGGTAATGTGGTGCACCCCTGCAGGGAAGTTTATCTATTCGAATAGCCGTGATCTTCGGTAACAGGACGACTTCGAGTTATACCTTGACCTTATGATAACTAGAACCGGATATTAATAAAACAAACCTTCCAAGTGCCAGATACAACCCGGTGATCGCTCTCTAACAGGGCGACGAGGAGAGGATCGCCGGGTAGGATTATGCTATGCGATGCTTCTTGGAGGACTTCAATCTACTCTCTTTTACATGCTGGAAGACGAAGGCTGCCAGAAGCGTAGTCTTCGATAGGACTAGCTATCCCCCTCTTATTCTGGCATTCTGCAGTTCAGTCTAGCGATATTGCCTCTTTACACATATACCCATGCATATGTAGTGTAGATCCTTGCTTGTGAGTACTTTGGATGAGTACTCACATTTGCTTTTCTCCCTCTTTTCCCCCTTTCCCTTCTACCTAGTTGTCGCAACCAGATGCCGGAGCCCAGGATCTAGACGCCACCGTCGACGATGAACCTACTACACTGGAGGTGCCTACTACTACGTGTAGGCCGCTGACGACGACCAGGAGTAGTTTAGGAGGATCCCAGGCAGGAGGCCTGCGCCTCTTTCGATCTGTATCCCAGTTTGTGCTGGCCATCTTATGGCACTTGTTTAACTTATGTCTGTACTCAGATATTGTTGCTTCCGCTGACTCGTCTATGATCGAGCACTTGTATTCGAGCCCTTGAGGCCCCTGGCTTGTATTATGATGCTTGTATGACTTATTTATGTTTTAGAGTTGTGTTGTGATATCTTCCCGCGTGTCCCTGATTTTGATCGTACACGTTTGCGTGTATGATTAGTGTACGATTGAATCAGGGGCGTCACAAGTTGGTATCGGAGCCGACTGCCTGTAGGAATCCCCCTTCCACACTCCTTGGCCAAAGTCGAGTCTAGTCACTACAAAACTTTTACTAACATGGTTGTGTGCCTTACGGGCCCACATCGCCTTTGGGTGCCATTAGGATCTTTTACTCCTTGATCTTTACTTTGGGACTCTCATCTCTCTTCTATTCGGGTTAAATAATTTTGCTAAAATCTAACTCTAGGTTCTCGTTACCACCTCCTGCCGGAGAGCCCCTTCATTACAGATGATCGATTGCTTCAACAGAAGAATCTGACAATACTCTCTGATGTTTCCCCGAGACCCTTGTGCCCTTCGCCGTTGCAATTCCATACCACCAATAAATCCCTATGGAAAGCTACATACACTTGTCATCCATAACTTCATTTCCAATTGTTCTTGTTATTACAAGAAACCCTGAAATACTTTGGATATTCCGAGAATCCTTTGTGTCTTCTGCCTTGCAGCTCCTTTTCCTCATAAATACATGTACGAATAATTCCTTCCACTTATCGACTATCCGCTCATCACCAGTTATTCATGTGTTTCACATAAGTCTTCGAAATACTTTTCGATCTTTCGAAAATCCTCTAGAGCCTGTTATTCTTGAAATTCTTGCCTGCTTGCATTATGGTTAATTCCATATGACTAGTAGTCCTCGATAACATCCCTTGTCTTAGTCATTTTGAGTATTGATTCAATATGCGCGTACACACACAATCATCAGGGTATCCTTTTTAAAATTATCTTTCCGACTCAAACGTCATTCTAGACACGAGTTGATTCTCGGCAATTCAAACCTTTATTGATTGTCCAAGTAAGTGTTTTTAACTTATCCATCCTTGATCAGAGCGTATGCTTCTGATCCTTTGTTTTGGAAACCATAATTTCTTTCTATTTAAGCATCAGACTAACCAGGTGATTCTTGAATCTGATGCCTCTGCATTCTTTATTCCTCTGAGTGAGTACCGATACTCACATCAGCTCCGTTGTGGATCGCCTGATCCATTGTTGGATTGTTATCCGACAGTGTCCTTCATATTCAATCACGTCGTGAGTTCTTCCCCTGATACATAGTGCCTATGGTAAATTGTATCCTCTGCTTTGTCAACCATGCTCTACTTTCGAGCTTGTGTCATTTACTCCTGAAGTTTGTGGTATATGTTCCTAAGAGACCCTGATGGGTTGAACCTATGCCTTTTCCTAATCTATGTGAGCCCGAAAGATTTCACGGGTCATACTCATCTGGTATTTCACCCGGTAAAACTTTCAACACTAATGCCATTATCGAAACGAGAAGTGAATGTAAGGTTATGCTTTGGAGAAGTGGGAGTCGACCTTGAAATTTGTGTTCATGCCCATGGACACGGTGTAGATCTTATCATGGAAGCTTCTCTTAAATTAATTACTCCCTGGGTATAAGTTCATCTTATATCTGGGATATGGAATTTGCAAGCGTGGTTACGACCATGTTCTCCTTTAAATACCTTTTCTCGTGCAAGTTTAAGTACTTGTCTCCTGCAGATCATTTCATGTGTCCACCATCTACTCTGCTCTACCGTCGAGTATTACACTTTGGTATCTCGAGAATATCATGGAACTGCATAACCTTTTATGGGTTCTTCATCAACTGTTCTGATTCCAATTTTCCTGGGTTCTAGGTTGTCGCCAACCGAGAACACCGATTTGTGAATCAAATCAACATTGTGATTCAGTACTTCTAGTACTTTGTTGTTGAGAAGCTTAATACTCCATCGCATCATTCCTAGACTGATTGACTATATCATTATTGTGCTAATTTTTAACTGTGCTACCTGGTCCTTCCCGGA
This sequence comes from Triticum aestivum, assembly GCF_018294505.1. Classification (NCBI taxonomy): domain Eukaryota; kingdom Viridiplantae; phylum Streptophyta; class Magnoliopsida; order Poales; family Poaceae; genus Triticum; species Triticum aestivum. The sequence continues at coordinate 172,115,926 of NC_057807.1, read as the reverse complement.
GCACAATTTCCAACGATGAGCTAGGCTTACGCCGAGCTTCCTCGTCTTACCGTTTCCCCTTGAGCAACAAGCTTGATTTCGAGTTTGTGTTGTATCCATGGTTCCATTAACCTTCTGCTTCAACATCCATTTCCTTGATGCCGTCGCTGATCGATCATTGATTACATCTTCATGGAATCTCTCGACAAATGTGTCATGATCATCATCAACATTCTGAGCTCTTCTAGGATATCCATCAAATTCTTGATGAGAAATACCATCCTTGCCCCTTGATGATATGTATTATCATCACCGACATCATTGCCTTCCCTCTAACACAAACTTGATCATGTTATGGAGCTCCTTGCTATCCAGCTTGTGTTATATTCCACCTTAGATTATTATCATCTTTTATATCAAGGATGTTGTGAGAATTGCTCCACCTCTTAAGAATTCTTGATATAGTAGTATGTCTCGCCATCTCCGTTCATTCCTTGGTCCCCGTGTTATTTCTAACTGGAAAACCGACAATCGAACTATGATGTGCGACTCCTAAACTTCTAGCAACCCTATTGCTTTGAAGTTAATGGTCGATATTTCATTCTTAGACCATTGGTTATCGAACCACCATTCTAACATTGATCATGCTACTTAAGCCCATATTTCAGGTGCACCTTTCAACCAATGTTTAACTGTGTATGTTTTCCTCGAACATACATCATTATATCATTTGCTCCGACAATGGTTATCTCCTTGTTCACATAATTGTGGACATCCATCTTGTTGGAAATCTTGATGAATTCTCGCTGAGTCCATCAGCCACCTCCTCATTCTCTCCTTGATTTAATGATGAACTCTTGGTTCAGAGCTCGCTTCCATAGTACAATTCCCGAGAATCTTACAATGTCATCTCGATAATCTGTGTTGCTCCTTTCTTCCCAGGCATCCCGAGTCTGAGTTATCCCTACACCAATCAAATCTGAATCTCGGTCAGATATGACGGTTGGAACATATTTCCATGAGATATAGCATTGGTCTTTATAAGACCCAGTAAGGTGATGTCATGCCTAGCACACCTGGGTGGAGGACCTATTGTTATAGTATCCTTTTTAGCAAGTTTAGCCATTCTTTCATGAGGAAATTGTAAGACTTATTCTATAAGTTGTTCTTGATGGATCCTTTGTGTTCCTAAAGTCTGATCTTCACCTGATGACCATGTCAATGCTATTTCGAAGCATGTCTATGGTACTTCGATTTTCAACAAGAACATTTGAAGCCAATGCTAAATGTTTCCTGCTCAATTATCCAAACACCGCTGTATGGGATCATGAAATTTCTCTCCCCTACCTAAAGAGTTTTCTACATTATATCTTGTCATGGATATCATGCTCTGCTTGTCCTTGGGAAGGATATACCCTTGAAATATGTGTTTAAGCTCATTTTCCTTTCCATTGTTCTGTTTAATCTAATAATCATATTTGCCTTTCCATTGGTTGGTTTAACGTTTCTTGTGATCTATATGATCTAAGCAGTAATGTTCTCCTGCTTATGTAAACACCTCGGTGTACAATTCTGTCAGCAACACCCTGTTACCATTGTTGATGACATTCCGATAGCCACCGATGGACGAGAACTTTGCCTATTGGTTCACCTCGTTCAACGAGCAGGAAAATGGTTCTCTTCGTCCCTCGCCCTTGGTACCAACGTTGTTGCCGACATAATCGACATGCTACCCTCTGACCTGCCTTGCTATCATAACCGTACAAGATGTCAGCGCCTTTCCTACTTTAAACCCACATGGTGGGCCCATAACCCACAGTTCCACAGGATCGAAACCTAACTCTCCTGTACAACCTATTGTCAAAGTTATTCCTCACGCTTGACTTTGTATGTAATTCACGGGCCACCTGCCTAGTGATCTATTATGGTAGCAGACGCAATACTTATTCCCATTGCTCTGAACCCCTTTCACACTTCGTTTCAGGCAACAAACAATTGCCTATGCACTTGAAACTTCTATTTTGCACCTTCTTACTTTGCTCTCGATATTTTCTTAAGTTTCAATACGAGAGTTACTATCCGCCACCCTCCCTGATATTCTCTACCAGATACGCGACCTTGTAGAGGTCAGTTTTTCCGAAGAAACCCCTTGTCATTTTTCATAAGTACGATGGGACTCCCGAAGAAAGGATGAAGACTTCATCATGATGACCTAAAGCAGACAAATGAAGACATCAACAAGAGGGTTCAACTTTTTCGAGAAGGGCAACCAAGACCGAGATGACTCGTTAGAATTTCATAACCAAATCCCTTCCCCCTTACTCCACCTCTTAAATCTCGGGACGAGATTTCTTGTAGTGGAGGAGAATTGTGACGCCCGGGTAGTTAAGCTACAGTGAACCTCCGCTAATGATGCCACGTTACCTCGGTTACTGTTGATAAACTCGCGTCAGTTCGTCAGTTCGATACCCAGTTCAAATTTCAAATTTTAAAATAAAACCGAACAACAAAAGTTTTCAAACAATAAAACAAAAATGTTTGGGTTGTGGCAAATATTCCATACTAAATATTGGTGAAGAAGCCACACTTCTATAAAGTATATAAGTGCATTATATTAAGTACAACAGTAGCGAAAACGATTATTTGAATACCTTCTATAATTAATAAAATGTCAAACTAAGTTATTTGGAGTCTAGACTTTTTTTGACTGTGGACTAAGTTGAAATACTAATTTAGATACTAAGTGTATATTTAACTAAAATAAATTGCAACTAAACCAAAACAGGAAAGAATAAATAAAAAGAAAAGAATAAAACAACAACAACAAAAGAAAATAAAAGCCCCCCCTCCCCTGCTGGGCCTCGGCCCAGCTCGCCATTGGGCTAGCCAAGCCGGCCCAGCCCGCGCCCCACTTCCCTCCTCCATATCCCCACTCCTGGGAAACCCTAACCCGTAACCCCCCCACTCGCCCCCACTACTCTCTCCTTCCCCGATCCGATCTGGATCGGGGCACTCCCTCGCGCTACTCCCTCCCGAGATGGACGCCATCGCCCCGCCACCTTGCCGTCTCCCACCCCGGCGCCACCCTACCATCGACGCCACCGCCGGATCCCGAAGGTCGCACCACCCGCCCCCGTCGCGCTGGACCGCACGTCCCTGCCTCGTCTCCGTCCTCTCGTGGTTCTTCTCCAGCATCGCCACCGGCCTCCTCGAGCTCCTCCTTGACCCGATGCCGACGCCCATCGTCGCCACCACCACGTCGCCGGCCTGCCTCCTCCTCCTCGTTGGCCTGCACCTCGTCACCGCGTCGCTGTCGTCTCCGTCTTCTCCCCGCGCCCCACTGCCCCGATCCCTGCATCCCGCAGTGAGCCTCGATTCCTCCTCTCCTCCTCTGTCGCACGCTGCACCCCGCGCTCTGCGCGCGCTCACCATCCCGCGCATCTCCGCGCCCTCAACCCGGCTCTGCCTCGCTTCACCCGCGCCTCGTTCGTCCTCGCCTCGCGCCGCCCCCCTTTCCCCCGTGTGCCCCGCGCCCGAGCTCTGGACGGGCTCGTGTCCGCCGCGCTCGTCGCCGTGAGCCCTGCCTCCCCTGGCCCTAGCCACCGGCGCCGGCATGCGCCATGCGCGCCCCGCGCCCCTCGGGCTCGCGCGCGTTCGGGCGCCCCTCCCCGTTGCTCGCCCGTAACCGCTAAGGCCCCTCTGTCCCAATGACAAACGGGCCCCAACGCCTCAGAACGATTTTATGAAAAAAGGAATTTAAAATAATAATAATAATAATAATAATAATAATAATAATTAACTAAAAATTAGTTAACTTAATTAATTCTGTATTAGTTAACCTAATCATTTTAGTTAACTAATTAGGCCTAACTAATTAACCTAAACCATAATTAACCTAAACAATGAATGACAGGTTGGTCCCACTGGACCCACACATCAGTTTGACCAGTCAACACCTATGTTGACTGCTGACGTCATGCTGGCGTCAGCAAACACTGTTCTGGATAATGTTGAATTAAATTAATTAAATAAATTCTAAAAATGATTTAAAACTTTAGAAAATCATATAAAATAAACCGTAGCTCAGATGAAAATACTTTCTACAAGAAAGTTGCTCAGAACGACGAGACAAATCTAGATACGCAGCCAGTTCATCCGCCACGCGTCCCAAGCTTAGTGAAACCGCAACTTTCCTCCTCCGGTTCATTTGTCCGAAAACGCAAAACATCGGGGATACTTTCCCGGATGTTCCCCCTTTTGCCGGTATCACCTACTACCGCGTTAGGGCACACCTAACACCGCTCATTGTTATGTCATGCATCATCATGCTTATGTTTGCATTGTATTTACTGTTTCTTCCCCCTCTTCTCTCCGGTAGACTACGAGACCGACGCTGCTGCTGCCTAGTTCGACCACGGTGTTGACGACCCCTCCTTCTCGGCTGAGCTTCCAGGCAAGCCCCCCCCCTTTGATCACCAGATATCGCCTATTCTTCTCTCTACTGCTTGCATTAGAGTAGTGTAGCATGTTACTGTTCGGTTACTCCTATTCTGTTGCATAGCCTGTCATTCTTGCTACAGTCATTGATACCTTACCCGCAATCCTAAATGCCTAGTATAGGATGCTAGTTTATCATCATTGGCCCTACATTCTTGTCAGTCTGCCTTTCTATACTATCGGGCCCTGATCACTTCTTGTCAGTCTGCCTTTCTATACTATCGGGCCGTGATCACTCGGGAGGTGATCACGGATATATACTATACATATATACATACTATACAGATGGTGACTAAAGTCGGGTCAGCTCGTTGAGTACCCGCACGTGATTCCGATGTGGGGGCTCGAAGGACAGGTGGCTCCATTCCGGTAGAGGTGGGCCTGGGTTCCCGACGGCCCCGACTGTTACCTTGTGGCGTAGCGACAGGGCAGGTTGAGACCACCTAGGAGAGAGGTGGGCCTGGCCCTGGTCGGCGTTCGCGGTTACTTCAAAATAACATGCTTAACTAGATCTTGGTATTTGATCTGAGTTGGGTCGTTGACCTTATACGCAGTAACTGCCACGTGGGACAAGATATGGGCAACCGGCGTCGTGGTATCAGCCGAAGCTCTTTTTGACGTCAGCGACTGAGTGGCGTGCGCCGCATTGGACCGTAAGCTCGCGCTTGTATTAAGGGGGCTAGGTCTGCTTTCGGCCACGTACGCAATGTGCAGATGTGCCATGGGCGATGGGCCCAGACCCCTGCACACATAGGATTTAGACCAGCATGGCGACCTCTCTGCTGAGCCTAGGTGGAGCTGCGACGTGTTGATCATCCGAGGCCAAACATGACCCAGGAAAGTGTGCCCGGCCAGAGAGATCGAGCGTGTCGGGTAATGTGGTGCACCCCTGCAGGGAAGTCTATTTATTCGAATAGCCGTGATCTTCGGTAACAGGATGACTTGGAGTTGTACGTTGAGCTTATGATAACTAGAACCAGATACTTAATAAAACACACCCTTCCAAGTGCCAGATACAACCCGGTGATCACTCTCTAACAGGACGACAAGGAGAGGATCGCCGGGTAGGATTATGCTATGCGATGCTACTTGGACGACTTCAATCTACTCTCTTCTACATTTTGCAAGACGGAGGCTGCCAGAAGCATAGTCTTCGATAGGACTAGCTATCCCCCTCTTATTCTGGCATTCTGCAGTTCAGTCCATCGATATTGCCTCTTTACACATATACCCATGCATATGTAGTGTAGATCTGTAACGCCCCGGATTCGATGCACCAGGTGTCTGCTAGTTTTTCGCCGTCGTTGCCATGTCATTTGCTTGCGTGTTGCATATTGCCATGTCATCATCTGCATTTCATCTGCATGTTTTTCAAAACTTGCATCCGTTCGGGTTCCCCCGGTTCTCTCCGTTGTCCGTTCGGAGTCCAAACACACTAGCACGCGCCCGCGGCACCACCGAAATATTATTTTATAAGTGTCCGAAAAATATTCTCGGAATGGGATGAAACTTGGCGTGCGGTCTTATTATAGTGTAGACAGGCCGCCTGCCAAATTTTGTCGCGTTCGGAGTTCGTTTGACTGCCCAACCGTTAAATATATAACCGCAATATGGTCGGTATATTCGTCGGACGTTTCGGTCTCCGAAACTGCCGCTGGGCTGCAACTTCTCTTCTCTTCTCTCAGCCCAGCTCCTCTTCACAGCCCACCAACCTCTCATAAGCCCGCCTAACCTCCCCCTCGACCGGATCCATCGGATCGTGATCGGAGGGCTTCGAAAGCCCCCAATTTCCCCTAACCTAGCCCCTCCTATCTATGAATGGACACCCCCACGTCTATTTTCGGGCTAAACCTACCCCTAGCCTCCTCTCCTAACCTCCCAGCCACTGGCGCCTCGTTTTTCGTGCCCGGCCACCTCCTTTCCGCCACTTGGCACCGTCCCACTCGCCAGCGCCGCTGCTCCAGTCGCCTCCCAGCCAACGGGAGAGCGCCACGCGCCCCGCAGCCTTCCTCCCACCTCCCGCGGCCCTGCAGGCCCAGGCGCAGCCCGCCCGGGCCCGCGCCGCCGCTG